>NC_134265.1:3225943-3525943 GCF_031893055.1 Leptodactylus fuscus | reverse complement strand
TCTAAAGGAGGACACAGGACTCTGGAGAGGGACAGAGGAGTCTGGAGGAGGAAAGAGGAGCCTGGAGAGGGACAGAGGGGTCTGGAAAGGATTAGAGGAGTCTGGAGAAGGACAGCGGAGTCTGGAGAGGGATAGAGGAGTCTGGAAAGGGACAGAGGGGTCTGGAAAGTATTAGAGGAGTCTGGAGAGACACAGAGGAGCCTGGAGGAGGACAGAGGGGTCTGGAGGAGGACACGGGAGACCGGAGAGGGACAGAGGAGCCTGGAGGAGGATAGAGGAGTCTGAAGGGGGACACAAGAGTCTGGAGAGGGATAGAGGAGTCTAAAGGGGGACACGGGAGACTGGAGAGGGACAGAGGAGTCTGGAGAAGGATAGAGGAGTCTGAAGGGGGACACAAGAGTCTGGAGAGGGATAGAGGAGTCTAAAGGGGGACACAGGACTCTGGAGAGGGACAGAGGAGTCTGGAGGAGGAAAGAGGAGCCTGGAGAGGGACAGAGGGGTCTGGAAAGGATTAGAGGAGTCTGGAGAGGGACAGAGGGGTCTGGAAAGTATTAGAGGAGTCTGGAGAGAGACAGAGGAGCCTGGAGGAGGACAGAGGGGTCTGGAGGAGGACACGGGAGACCGGAGAGGGACAGAGGAGCCTGGAGGAGGATAGAGGAGTCTGAAGGGGGACACAAGAGTCTGGAGAGGGATAGAGGAGTCTGAAGGGGGACACGGGAGACTGGAGAGGGACAGAGGAGTCTGGAGAAGGATAGAGGAGTCTGAAGGAGGACACAGGAGTCTGGAGAAGGATAGAGGAGTCTGAAGGAGGACACAAGAGTCTGGAGAGGGACAGAGGAGTCTGGAGGAGAACAGAAGAGTCTGTAGAAGGACAGAGGAGTCTGAAGGAGGTCACAGGAGTCTGGAGAGGGATAGAGGAGTCTGAAGGGGGACACGGGAGTCTGGAGAGGGACAGAGGAGCCTGGAGGAGGATAGAGGAGTCTGAAGGAGGACACAAGAGTCTGGAGAGGGACAGAGGAATCTGGATAGGGAAGAGGGATCTGGAGAGGGACAGAAGAGTCTGTAGGAGAACAGAAGAGTCTGTAGAAGAACAGAGGGGTCTGAAGGAGGACACAGGAGTCTGGAGAGGGACAGGGGAGTCTGGAGAGGGACAGAGGAGTCTGGAGAGGAACAGAGGAGTCTGGAGAGGGACAGAGGAGTCTCAAGAAAGAGAGAAGAGTGTGGAGAGGGACAGAAGAGTCTGAAGGAGGACAGAGGAGTCAGAAGAGGAATAGAGGAGTTTGGAGGAGGACAGAGAAGTCTGGATGGGGAAAGAGGAGTCTGGAAGAGTCAGAGGAGTCTCGAAAGGGACAGAAGGGTCTGGAGGAGGACAGAAGAGTCTGGAGAGGGACAATGGAGTCTGAAAAGGGACACAGGAGTCGTAAGGAGGACTGAGGAGTCTGGAGAGGGACAGAGGATTCTAGAGGAGGACATAGATATCTGGAGATGGACAGAGTAGTCTGGAGAAGGACAGAGAAGTCAGTAGAGGGATAGAGGAGTCTGGAGGTGGGCAGAGGAGTCTGGAGTGGACAGTGAGATATGGAGGAGAACAGAGGAGTCTGGAGGAGGAAAGAGTAGTATGGAGAGGGAAAGAGGAGTCTGAAGGAGAGCAGACGATTTTGGAGGGACAGAGAGATATTGAGGAGAATGGAGTAGACTGGAGGGGATAGAGGAGTCTGGATGAGGACAGTAGAGTCTGGGGTGGAACAAAGGGTCTGGAGGAGGACTGAGAGGTCTCGAGAAGAAGAGAGAAGTCTGGAGGAGACAGAGGAGTCTGGAGAAAACAGAGAAGTCTGGAGGAGGACAGAAGGGCTTAGAGGAGGACAGAGGAGTCTGGAGGAAAACAAAAGGGTCTGGGAGGGCACAGGACTCTGGAGAGGGATGGAGGAATCCAGATACCACACAGGAGTCTGGAGGACACAGGCTGTACAGTCTTATACGTTGCTTTGTGATTCTCTTCTTCCTTTACTCTTGTATATAAACAGTTTTGCCACAAGAAAATATCAGGGTGCAATAAATCTTCCTTAGATCAGACTCCAGAACATTCTTCATCCTGTTTTCCTTCCATAGTTTGATGAATGAAATTTCCTTGTTTCTCGGCGTTTACATTTTCGTAAATGCAAATATATGTAAAACGAGCAAATTGTACAATTAGCGCAGTTTCATTAGTGGCGTCTCCGGTGATGTACGGACGACATTAATAATTGTTGCCATATGTATAAGTGTTATTTACATATATTGTGCATTAATGGCTTTATCTCTCATGAAGTCAGACATCAGTGTCAGTGTAATTACAGCGGGGGAGGGGAGACAAATCCCCGCCATCTAATGAGCAGCTTAATACAAGAGCCTTATGAGAACTGAAGCTCTGAAAGCCATTAAGGCTGAACTTTCCTGCGATGATATCCTTTATATAGTACAGAAGAGACACGATCAGGACTGGGGGGGGGGGGGGGGGGCTATACACATAAAGAAGAAACCTCCCCCCAACAAATACGGCCATACAACACAGCAAACTTCATCTTAACACGGCACATCTCACATCCTAGAATGTCAAGATAAAGTTTGATGCATCATTAGCCAAGTCTACGTCTAACATCATGGAGAGTTGTTGGGTTCTGTGTCTTCAATGTATCAGCTTTGGCCCCAGCATTGCGTTCCAACATCGGCTCTATCTCCCTCTATCCCAGCAGTAAGTCCCAGCAAAGTTTCAATGCTGGGCACAGACCGCTACCTTGGCATTGGCAATGTCTATAGATGGAAACACTGCCTTAAACCTCTTGGCTCTTCCTCTTTAACCCCTTGTTGAAATAAATCCCTGAGTATCACCACCAAAAAAAAAATGCAAAATTATTTCAGGAATGAAAACAAAATTGAAGATTTTTTATAGGCTTCAAAAAGTAACCTGGTCAGGAAGAGATTAAGATAGTCCTGAATGCCGCACCAGAATAAACAGAATGAAGAAGATGTGGGCCATGTGATATATAACACGCACCAGCTGGATAAACCATCACATGCATCAAACACTCCACTCGCCCCACCACTCCGATGGACAACAATGGAGAGGACCAAGAAGAGGAGAATCAGGGAACCAAGATCACAAGTTCTCTATCCTCACAATACAAGATGGTCCCTGTGGTGTTCCCCGCACGACTCAAGGACTTTACTGTCTGGGATTGTAAACTTGACCCTGAGCCAAAAAAGTTCAGCCCATCACAACTCCATTGTCGCAACAAAGGCCTATCTTTGAGGGTTCCTTTGACGCTTGTTTCAGGTCCGGCTCAGCCCCTGAGGATGATGATGCTCAATCTTTGGGGGCCATCAATGTATTTGTTGTGTATTTTCATCCAACACACATAAAGTCCAGTCTTCTCCAAATTGGAAACCCATCCACATCCATGGGTGCCCAACATCAGCCCTGAGGATGCTGGAGATGTCTGATAGGACTTGGGGTGTCGCCTTGTCTTCTGAGGATACCTGGATATTGGGGCTAATAATAAGCGAGGGCTAAAAGTTTGCAAGAAAATAACTAGCAAAAACTTCCAAGGCTGCACACTGTTTTATCTTGTTTTTTCCTCTGCAATTTGCCGCCAGACAACCTTGTAACGTATTGTCCTGATGTGGCCGGCTGCGGCCTGAGCGCCAGGTACATGTCAAGGGCACAGCTTTTCCAAATCCACCACTAAAATGTGCGCAGTCATCACAATCCAAAGGTCGCGGCGAGTTAACACCATCTGTAGAGGGGGCGATGTAAGACATCCGGAGCACAAACGATGATTTACCAATGTTTTTAACGTGATACTTGAGGCAAAGTGATACAAAGTGTCTGCCACACTCCGAGCACGGCGCGGCAGAACGGCGGCGGCTCCAAGGCTCCGGACGTCACTGGAGTTTTGTAACAACTTGGGCAAACTGTAAGAGTGGCAGATCTGGTTGTATCCATCAGATCAGAGGGTAACATAAAGAATGAACAGGGGAAGAGAGAAATGCCGCTAAATTGATACTCATCCATCTGGCCGCAGCCGCTCGCATGGCGCGATGGTGTCGTACAGCTGTAATATGGGCTTTCTACTGAGCCAATTACCCGCTTTTATCTCTCGAATATCGAGCTCGGCACAAACCAGGAGGTGATTAGTCAGGAAAGACAATCTAAGTGTACTCAATGTAACGACACATGCAGCACATTACAGCCCGGGATTAGCAATTGTACCGCACTCGTTCAGGGCATTACCATTAACCCCTTCTGTTCCAGGACGCGCAGGTACATCCAGCATCTGTTCAGGGAAGATGATGAAGCCTCAAGTAACAAACACCAAGACGTTTTCAAGAAAGCTCCACCATCTTGGCTTCCTACATGAATATAATATACAACTGGACTACAACTCCTGACCGTACAGAGGATGAGGGCAGTGCCGTGTAGGAGGGGGAGGGGGGTCAAGAACTTATAGCACAGCATTTACAGAGTGATAGGACATTGCTATCATCTACATATGCTGCTATGTAATACAGCCATAGATAAGCCTTACATGTAATACCACTCCGGACCACATGGTGTGCTGTTATGTGATAAGACCATAGATAAGCCTTACATGTAATACCTCTCCTGACCACATGGTGCGCTGTTATGTGATAAGACCATAGATAAGCCTTACATGTAATACCTCTCCTGACCACATGGTGCGTTGTTATGTGATAAGACCATAGATAAGCCTTACATGTAATACCTCTCCTGACCACATGGTGCGTTGTTATGTGATAAGACCATAGATAAGCCTTACATGTAATACTTCTCCTGACCACATGGTGTGCTGTTATGTGATAAGACCATAGATAAGCCTTACATGTAATACCTCTCCTGACCACATGGTGCGCTGTTATGTGATAAGACCATAGCTAAGCCTTACATGTAATACCTCTCCTGACCACATGGTGCGCTGTTATGTGATAAGACCATAGATAAGCCTTACATGTAATACCCCTTCTGACCACATGGTGTGCTGTTATGTGATAAGACCATAGATAAGCCTTACATGTAATACCTCTCCTGACCACATGGTGCGTTGTTATGTGATAAGACCATAGATAAGCCTTACATGTAATACCTCTCCTGACCACATGGTGCGTTGTTATGTGATAAGACCATAGATAAGCCTTACATGTAATACCTCTCCTGACCACATGGTGTGCTGTTATGTGATAAGACCATAGATAAGCCTTACATGTAATACCTCTCCTGACCACATGGTGTGCTGTTATGTGATAAGACCATAGATAAGCCTTACATGTAATACCCCTTCTGACCACATGGTGTGCTGTTATGTGATAAGACCATAGATAAGCCTTACATGTAATACCTCTCCTGACCACATGGTGCGTTGTTATGTGATAAGACCATAGATAAGCCTTACATGTAATACCTCTCCTGACCACATGGTGCGTTGTTATGTGATAAGACCATAGATAAGCCTTACATGTAATACCTCTCCTGACCACATGGTGCGTTGTTATGTGATAAGACCATAGATAAGCCTTACATGTAATACCTCTCCTGACCACATGGTGTGCTGTTATGTGATAAGACCATAGATAAGCCTTACATGTAATACCTCTCCTGACCACATGGTGTGCTGTTATGTGATAAGACCATAGATAAGCCTTACATGTAATACCTCTCCTGACCACATGGTGTGCTGTTATGTGATACAACCATAGATAAGCCTTACATGTAATACCTCTCCTGACCACATGGTGTGCTGTTATGTGATAAGACCATAGATAAGCCTTACATGTAATACCTCTCCTGACCACATGGTGCACTGTTATGTGATAAGACCATAGATAAGCCTTACATGTAATACCTCTCCTGACCACATGGTGCACTGTTATGTGATAAGACCACTGATAAGCCTTACATGTAATACCTCTCCTGACCACATGGTGCGCTGTTATGTGATAAGACCACTGATAAGCCTTACATGTAATACCTCTCCTGACCACATGGTGCGCTGTTATGTGATAAGACCATAGATAAGCCTTACATGTAATACCTCTCCTGACCACATGGTGCGCTGTTATGTGATAAGATCATAGATAAGCCTTACATGTAATACCTCTCCTGACCACATGGTGCGCTGTTATGTGATAAGACCATAGATAAGCCTTACATGTAATACCTCTCCTGACCACATGGTGTGCTGTTATGTGATAAGACCATAGATAAGCCTTACATGTAATACCACTCCTGACCACATGGTGTGCTGTTATGTGATAAGACCATAGATAAGCCTTACATGTAATACCACTCCTGACCACATGGTGCGCTGTTATGTGATAAGACCATAGATAAGCCTTACATGTAATACCACTCCTGACCACATGGTGTGCTGTTATGTGATAAGACCATAGATAAGCCTTACATGTAATACCACTCCTGACCACATGGTGCTCTGTTATGTGATAAACCATAGATAAGCCTTACATGTAATACCACTCCTGACCACATGGTGTGCTGTTATGTGATAAGACTATAGATAAGCCTTACATGTAATACCACTCCTGACCACATGGTGTGCTGTTATGTGATAAGACCATTGATAAGCCTTACATGTAATACCTCTCCTGACCACATGGTGCGCTGTTATGTGATAAGACCATAGATAAGCCTTACATGTAATACCACTCCTGACCACATGGTGTGCTGTTATGTGATAAGACCATAGATAAGCCTTACATGTAATACCTCTCCTGACCATATGGTGTGCTGTTATGTGATAAGACCATAGATAAGCCTTACATGTAATACCTCTCCTGACCACATGGTGTGCTGTTATGTTATAAGACCATAGATAAGCCTTACATGTAATACCTCTCCTGACCACATGGTGTGCTGTTATGTTATAAGACCATAGATAAGCCTTACATGTAATACCTCTCCTGACCACATGGTGCGCTGTTATGTGATAAGACCATAGATAATCCTTACATGTAATACCTCTCCTGACCACATGGTGTGCTGTTATGTGATAAGACCATAGCTAAGCCTTACATGTAATACCACTCCTGACCACATGGTGCGCTGTTATGTGATACGACCATAGATAAGCCTTACATGTAATACCTCTCCTGACCACATGGTGTGCTGTTATATAAGACTATAGATAAGCCTTACATGTAATACCACTCCTGACCACATGGTGCGCTGTTATGTTATAAGACCATAGATAAGCCTTACATGTAATACCTCTCCTGACCACATGGTGTGCTGTTATGTGATAAGACCATAGATAAGCCTTACATGTAATACCTCTCCTGACCACATGGTGCGCTGTTATGTGATAAGACCATAGCTAAGCCTTACATGTAATACCACTCCTGACCACATGGTGCGCTGTTATGTGATAAGACCATAGATAAGCCTTACATGTAATACCTCTCCTGACCACATGGTGTGCTGTTATGTGATAAGACCATAGATAAGCCTTACATGTAATACCACTCCTGACCACATGGTGTGCTGTTATGTGATAAGACCATAGATAAGCCTTACATGTAATACCCCTTCTGACCACATGGTGTGCTGTTATGTGATGAGACCATAGATAAGCCTTACATGTAATACCTCTCCTGACCACATGGTGCGCTGTTATGTGATAAGACCATAGATAAGCCTTACATGTAATACCCCTTCTGACCACATGGTGTGCTGTTATGTGATGAGACCATAGATAAGCCTTACATGTAATACCACTCCTGACCACATGGTGTGCTGTTATGTGATAAGACCACTGATAAGCCTTACATGTAATACCTCTCCTGACCACATGGTGTGCTGTTATGTGATAAGACCACTGATAAGCCTTACATGTAATACCTCTCCTGACCACATGGTGCGCTGTTATGTGATAAGACCATAGATAAGCCTTACATGTAATACCACTCCTGACCACATGGTGCGCTGTTATGTGATAGGACCATAGATAAGCCTTACATGTAATACCACTCCTGACCACATGGTGCGCTGTTATGTGATAAGACCACTGATAAGCCTTACATGTAATACCCCTTCTGACCACATGGTGTGCTGTTATGTGATAAGACCATAGATAAGCCTTACATGTAATACCACTCCTGACCACATGGTGCGCTGTTATGTGATAAGACCATAGATAAGCCTTACATGTAATACCACTCCTGACCACATGGTGTGCTGTTATGTGATAAGACCATAGATAAGCCTTACATGTAATACCTCTCCTGACCACATGGTGTGCTGTTATGTGATAGGACCATAGATAAGCCTTACATGTAATACCCCTTCTGACCACATGGTGTGCTGTTATGTGATGAGACCATAGATAAGCCTTACATGTAATACCTCTCCTGACCACATGGTGTGCTGTTATGTGATAAGACCATAGATAAGCCTTACATGTAATACCTCTCCTGACCACATGGTGTGCTGTTATGTGATAAGACCATAGATAAGCCTTACATGTAATACCTCTCCTGACCACATGGTGCGCTGTTATGTGATAAGACCATAGATAAGCCTTACATGTAATACCCCTTCTGACCACATGGTGCGCTGTTATGTGATAAGACCATAGATAAGCCTTACATGTAATACCACTCCTGACCACATGGTGTGCTGTTATGTAATACAGCCATAGATAAGCCTTACATGTAATACCTCTCCTGACCACATGGTCACATATAATATGTGTTGTATACGGTATATACCCCATGTCCTGTATACTGTATGTATATGTGTTGTATACGGTATATACCCCATGTCCTGTATACTGTATGTATATGTGTTGCATACGGTATATACCCCATGTCCTGTATACTGTGTGTATATGTGTTGTATACGGTATATACCCCATGTCCTGTATACTGTGTGTATATGTGTTGTATACGGTATATACCCCATGTCTTGTATACTGTGTGTATATGTGTTGTATACGGTATATACCCCATGTCCTGTATACTGTGTGTATATGTGTTGTATACGGTATATACCCCATGTCCTGTATACTGTATGTATATGTGTTGTATCCAGTATATACCCCATGTCCTGTATACTGTATGTATATGTGTTGTATACGGTATATACCCCATGTCCTGTATACTGTATGTATATGTGTTGTATACGGTATATACCCCATGTCCTGTATACTGTATGTATATGTGTTGTATCCAGTATATAGACCATGTCCTGTATACTGTATGTATATGTGTTGTATCCAGTATATAGACCATGTCCTGTATACTGTATGTATATGTGTTGTATCCAGTATATAGACCATGTCCTGTATACTGTATGTATATGTGTTGTATACGGTATATACTCCATGTCCTGTATACTGTATGTATATGTCTTGTATACAGTATATACCCCATATCTCGCACATTATATACACTACAGATCACTTTTCTGCTTCAGACTTGACAACTCTTGTAATAATTTCGCTTTTATTTCGGAGATTTGTCGGAGCCGAGCCGATTTTGTTCTTCTTCTATTTTCCTTTTGATTGAGATGATCCGTCATCTAGAAGAAAAGTGAAGCCAAAAGTAGATGAAAGTATGTGACCCCCCCAGCGGGAGCGGCGCGGGAGCCTTGATCTGCTTCCTGCCTGTGACTTTTTCGCTGTCCTCGGGGGAGAGAGCAGGATGGCGGCCGTGTGGGGGAGGGGATGGGGGGGTTCAATGGATTTCAGCTCTGCAGGAAGGTGTCATTATCTCTGAGAGCAAAGGGAGCTGATACAATCTCCGAAACTTCTAGCTCCAACGTGCAGGCCCAGGGGGGCGCAGGAATACATTATAGGGAGCCCATTGTGTGCGTCACCCCGAGATCACAGAACTGAAGACTCCAAGCCCAGAAATGGAGAATGACCCTCTGTGAATTATGTAAATGCCACAATCTCCTAAGTGCAGGCGCATAGATTACCCTTCATCCGGTTGGCGGTATTATATACACTGTATGGGCGAGATTGGTGACCGCAGGGCCCGGTAACCTGAGCAGGTACAAGGACGCCATACATGGAGGTGACCCCAAGATCTTCTGGAGGAAGGACCAGGTCATTCCATGTCTGTGACCCACAACCTTAGGATGGAGGAGATTGTAGTGCCCTCTGCTGGACGGATGGAGGTCACCTCCTGGATGAGGTCAAGTGTGGTCAGGGGTCACCAAGGACCCTCCCAATAGCCAAGTTCTAGTAGAAGACAACAACTTCTATGATGTTCAACTCCCATCATGGCCTCAAATCTCATCAGACGTATCATCCTATAAAAATACAGAAAATCCTCAACAGACCCCAAAATATAATTCAGACTAATAAAACATGGAGCCAGAAGAAGCAGAACGAGCTCGAGATCAACTCAAACAATCCTCGTAACTCCCGGACCTATGAGACCAGGACCGGCCACCACGCTCTGCCCACTCTTTCTCCTTGTGCCCGAATACCCGAATATCTGCTGACAATACGACCCCTACACTCTGACCTCCGACCCCCGTCTGCAGGCTCTACATAAAGACATGGCCAAATGGAACTGCAAAGACCTCTGATGGTCGGGTCAATGCTCTTAGAATGAAGGTCCTTCCAAGGCTCCTCCATGGAGACTCTCCTTTAGGATCGGAAAGGCAAACTCGACCTATCTAGAAGCAAAGTCCCCCGAGGCCTGTGTGACCCCAATTGTCTACTGTCGCCTCTAGGATATTAGAAGGGACTCAGAACTAAGACCACGACTAGAGAATCCTTATCTTCCACTGGAGGATCTTCCTTGGCACGAAAGCTCCGACTGGGCAAAGCCAAAGACAACTAAACCTCTGAAGGTTGCTGGACTGGTCCTTGGTTTTGTCTACTTGGTTGACCAATCTCTCCCCAGAAATTCCCACAAAGACTCTACGTTTCTGGCCTTCCAATCCTCCATACTACAGTCCCATCTGGGGCTTAGCCAAGGTGCCCGAAGACCCTCAAGGATTTTGTGCAACGCTACTGAGTGGCCACCATACTCAGAACCCAACTCCCGCGCTACTAGTACTATTGGGTTAAATAGACAATCCAAAGTAGATGCCTCCAAAGATCTGATGTAACGGAGGCAGAAACCCAACCGGTCCCCACCGTCTGCGCCGCGGCCTCCGCCAGGATTGCTCTTTTCACGGTAGCGTTCCCCTTTAGGAGCTCGATGTACGGCAGAAACATTAAGGGGTTAAAAAAAGATCAAAAAGATCAAAGGGGAAGTTTCGGTTTATGTTGGTTACAAATCATGGACAGAACTGGGATCGATGGGGCCGCAACAACCCGAAAATCACAGGGAGCACGAGATGGGTGCTGATTGGGTAATGGCCTCATAAAACGCTCCTGCTGCTTTATTTTTTTTGCTTTTTTTCGTGCGTTTTGCTATAATAGAAGGTCGTAAAGATTTAATGCTTACACATGTTCACGGCAACAACACGGTGGCTGCAAACACTGCAGAGAAGCTGATGGAATCCCGAAAAAATGTGCAGGGAAAAAAGGAAGAAGAGGAGCCCGGGCCGCAGGACTCACAGCGCGCCCCAGTTACCGGTGTCATTGCAGCCGGCGCGGTAAGGGTTAAGGCCGCCGTCAGCGCCGGGTTACAGCCGATAATTCCCCAGGTATTTTTTTGCTCATAAACACAGATCTGCTGAGCTCCTGCCAGAGAATCGCCGCCGCCGCCGCTGCCGTCCTCAACCCCACGCGCTCCCACTTGTTCTGCATAAAGATGAAGGTCCCTCCTGACCGGGGAACCGCTTAACGACTCTGCGCAGCCCCAGATTGGGGAGGGGGGTCAAGGTCCCTCGTAATCCAGCTTACAGAATTAGCAGAGCCGGCTCCTTCCGGGGTCTTTGTTACTCCTGCTAAATGCCAACTCCGGCCCAATAAAATTCCATTAGATGGATGGCATTAACGGCGGCGGCGATTTAATATTCCGCTCTAATTGCGGCGTCTATTTCACACGCACCTTTATGTAGAAGTTAATTGAGGAGTCAAAGACGTAGCGCAGGAATCAGCAGAAATGAAGCCAGGGGTAGCGCTAATCGCCGCTACGGGGGAGGGGGGACACTACAGTCTACTCCACCTGCAGGCAACCACTGCTGCATAGTAATGGGGGGGTCGCCTGTCCTGGAGCTACAGCACGTCCTCTATAGATCCCCAGCACAGGCCCTGCAATACATATACACACAATCAGCTGCCTCATTGGTAGTAATATACTGCGGGTTCTTGGGATGAAGGAATGGAATACCAGAGATACAGTCAAGACTGACACAAAGGGAGCGCCGGTTTGTATGGCATTGTAATGTCAGAGACATCTCACTAAGACAACTCAAGGAAAGACGGCTCCATCTTACCGAGAGGTAAAAAGAAGGAACTGAAGACGAAAAGAAGAGAAAGAAATAGAAAAAGAAGGTGTCACGGAGCAAAGGTATACGTCTTCCTCCGGATGGTCTTTTGAATCAACAGGGACGCAAGAGGTCGGGAGACAACAGCAATTTATTGTAATCCACAAAGTTAGTAGCCGGCGGCGGTCACATCAACCGTAATAACAATAAGTCCACAGAAGTCACAATCCAATGATAACTTTGGTTCCTTGGTCCTGTAACTAAATTCTGGCTCTCTGCAGAGCTGTGCACAGGCCGGCTAACACATACTAACTCCTAGCTACATCTATATACCAAACTGTTACTTCCTATACCTGGGGGTGGGAAGGGCTGAGTCACAGATCCTTCCCCCCTCACCTATGCCAAGGAGAGCAGACTCCCTGTCTCTTTTGAACAATGCACAGTCCAACATCTTCTTGGAGACACGGATCAGATTATCTCCACCCATTGTCCTCACTGGTCCTCACTAGTTAGAGGTATTTGCATACAATGTGCTAACACACTAGACCCCAATCAGCCAACTACACATTGATGTATACAACAGGTTAGAGAATACATTCCACATGAAATATACATTACACATTGCCTATTGCCGGACTCTAACCATCCCGTGACAGAAGGATCTGAGAATCCACAAGAAGAATCTGACTGAAGCGAATCCAAACGTCATTGGAATAGTAACAAAGTATCAGATTGTTCTTCTCTATTATATACTGTATGTTACCATTATATACTATAGGTTATTATTATATACTGTATGTTATTATGTTATTATTATATACTGTGTGTTACTATGTTATTATTATATACAGTGTGTTACTATATACTGTGCTATGCTATTATTATATACTTTGGGTCTCCTTGCGGCATCCGGCCCTCTGTGTCTTCTTCCTTGTGGCGTCCTCAGGTCTTTTCTCAGTTCTCGCACCCCGGGGTCACCGCTAAGGACTGTGACAGGTCAGAGTCACATCAAACGTCATGATGAAGGAAGATGGAAAAAGTAAAGAAGAGGAAGAGGAAAAGAGAAGGAGGATGGAAGAAGAGGAAGAAAACAAAGAAGAGGAGATGAATGAGAAGAACAGAAGGAGAATGTAAAAAGAGGAGGAAGAGAAAGAAGATGAAAGAAGAGGAAGAAGGAAGAGACAACGGAGGAAGGAGAAGTACTGAGCACTGAAGATTATAGATAAGGTTTTGTCAGTGGATCCCTCAATGTCTGTGATGAGACCGAGCGGCAACATCTGCACAGAGCAGACCGGGACGGAGCAGGCTGGATCTACTGTCTACAATAGAGATTACCAGCCTGTGGTTGGTGTCAATGATCCGCCTATACTCAGCAAATTGCTGCCGTTGATGGTTCTCCTGCGTTGGCGTTTCGGCAGCTCTTAAGCTGTCCTGCTGCTGAACTTGTTCCTCACACTGTGCCCGTGATTGTTCCGGCATCTCAGCAGTTCACTGCGACGCCATATAATGAGCATGTTGTTGGCGTTGATGATCTGCCTGCTTCAGTATTGATGCCTAGCTTGCTCAATCCCCCTTAGATCCGCTTGAGGAGAACTCTGTGACTTCTGGCTTCCTTTATTGTTCTCGTGGTTTTAGAATTTTACTTCAAACTGTGCTTACATAGAGAGATAACAGACCTGACTTTATCAGCAAACTCCAATTAGCTGAGATACTGCTGCAGGAGAAGTGTAATATAGTATGTGACCATAAATCCAGAACAGTAGTGAAGCCATGTCATGTACCGGGATACTAAGTAGCTGATGTGTTACTCCAGGTTACAGAGTATTTATGGGACAAATCTCATCCAAATCCGCTCAGTGTTTTCTGTGTGATTGACCCCTCTATATACCCTCAGTATCAGTGAGGCCCCTCTATATACCCTCAGGATCAGTGAGACCCCTCTATATACCCTCCGGGTCAGTGAGACCCCTCTATATACCCTCAGGGTCAGTGAGACCCCTCTATATACCCTCCGGGTCAGTGAGACCCCTCTATATACCCTCAGGATCAGTGAGACCCCTCTATATACCCTCAGGATCAGTGAGACCCCTCTATATACCCTCAGGATCAGTGAGACCCCTCTATATACCCTCAGGGTCAGTGAGACCCCTCTATATACCCTCAGTATCAGTAAGACCCCTCTCTCACCATATATCCTAGCCTTACTGTATGGGATGGGGCTGTATCTCTAATTCTTGTTTCCATCATTTTGATTTCTCCGTTTGCAGTCCAGTGTATAGTGTGATATCTGATTATAATATAATATACATAATACACATAATATACGATGGGCTGATCATTGCCTTCCATATCTCCCCCACCACAGCCCTGATACATTGTAACATTAGGGAGGGCTCTGCTTATGGTCGGAGGCTCGTAGCCCGGGCTGATAAGCCTCATACATATGTAATGATAATGTGTGTGGAATATTAACTCTATACATTATATCGCACCCCACCCCCTCCCCCTCTGGACTTATCACCTGGGATTATCTATAGCGGCTCTATAGTAATTACAGGGTATAGGAGTAATCCAAGCCTATGAATAACATTAACCACAGTGACCAGTGCTGCCTCTGCTGGACACCGAAGATATAACCACTACAGACTCCAGAGGGGGAACAGGACTAGTGGCTGCAATCCTACTGATATTATAAAGGTGAATGGTTGTGAGTTTGGATGTTTGTGGGTTTGGATGTTTGTGGGTTTGGATATTCGGATGTTTGTTCCTCAATCACAGCCAAACAGCTGAATGGATTTTGGGGAAATTTCACACACACCAACATATTGCCCAGGAAAAGGTAATAGGCTACTTTAAATGTGGGTCACTCACCCAAAATCGCCACCGTGACCCTCCAAAGCACCCTCCGGCTCGGCTGCAGCAGCTGGCATTCCGCCAGCACTGGTCTGTCCACGCTCCTCCTATTGGTGCATGGCAGGCTGTGGGCGGGCTCTGGAGCCAGGGCTGCGGCACCATAGGTTGGGGGCTGAAGGTGGGCGTGCCGATTCAGCAGGGACACAGTGAGGAAGATGGCGGCCGCCCACATGGTCCCAGCGCCGCAGCTATCCCAGGCCACCTACACAGCTCGCGGACAGCTAAGGAGGACACACCCGACACACCACAGGTCAGTGCAGCGGGTACAGGGGGTTGGGGAGGGGTGTCCTGGGGGGTGGTGTCCCTAGGCCGGTGTCCCCAGGGATCAACCACATTTCCCAGCTTCATGTCCCGTCTGACGCCGGCCCTTGCTCTGCCTCAAATATGCCACACGCAGCCAGCCGCCCGACACCTATGTGCAGTGAGCGAGCGGCGGGGGAGCGTGGCAGGGTGAGTCCAACTACACTGGGGCCGATGTAGGGGGGGACATGAAGCTGGATCATAGAGATAATGGTGTTTCAATATAAAAGAGTCCGGATACATGTTTGCACTGTTATAACATCTGACACATGCTTCATCATACTTAGTTACAATGTATCACTTTTCTTTTTTTGCATATATGTTTGTTTTCTCAAATGAAAGAATCCTTGGCCATACACAGTGCGTGTGAAAGCTCCTACACAGGTGGTGCATGCTTTGCAGTTAGGTAGGCCTTCCATCCTGAGTGTATACGGGAGGGGGCTTGTTCTGTTCAACTTGTTTTTATATATAAGCATGATATATATGTTCCGTCCTTATGCCATGACTAAGCGGCGTTTTACGCTCCGAAACGCGTAGGCAATGCGATAGTACCATCCTGCACGCTGGACTTACTGCTTATTTTTACTTGGAGCATGTCTCCCATGAAATAAAACCTACGTTTTATTTTTAAACCATATTGGATGCCAGGCAAAGGATTTGTTCATATTTTTTCTACTCACTGTTCATCCCAATCCGACTTGGATCCGATTCACACATCAGGTATTTCCACTACGAGATTTTTCACAAACACACAGGACCTCAGGATTGTAAGTTTTCTTTCCTTTATACCAGTATTCTATATCTGACGGTATTGTGGCTGTTCGCATTTTTTTCACTTTTTCAATTGATGAATTGTTTATTTGTATGTAACAGTAACTAATAACCTTCTCCCCCCCCCTCCTAGAATTCTATTCCTGAGTGTCCCTCTTGTACATATACATGCTCCTTCAGAAAGTGTTGTAGATATATCTGAGGAAGAAGCCGAGAGCTTGGAAACCTTGTAATCTCTCCTCAGTATTAGTCAGCCATTAATAAAGGGATCAACTACTGAAGACTAGCAAGGTTTATTGTTTTTTATATTTTCTACCCACCGGCTAACACAGCACAAAAACAGACATTTTCATCAGGATAGAGAGCGTATCGGGGCAGAGAGCGTATCGGGATAGAGAGCGTATCGGGATAGAGAGCGTATCAGGATAGAGAGCGTATCGGGATAGAGAGCGTATCGGGACAGAGAGCGTATCGGGATAGAGAGCGTATCGGGATAGAGAGCGTATCGGGACAGAGAGCGTATCGGGACAGAGAGCGTATCGGGACAGAGAGCGTATCGGGACAGAGAGCGTATCGGGACAGAGAGCGTATCGGGACAGAGAGCGTATCGGGACAGAGAGCGTATCGGGATAGAGAGCGTATCGGGATAGAGAGCGTATCGGGATAGAGAGCGTATCGGGATAGAGAGCGTATCGGGACAGAGAGCGTATCGGGACAGAGAGCGTATCGGGACAGAGAGCGTATCGGGATAGAGAGCGTATCGGGATAGAGAACGTATCGGGACAGAGAGCGTATCGGGATAGAGAGCGTATCGGGATAGAGAGCGTATCGGGATAGAGAGCGTATCGGGATAGAGAGCGTATCGGGATAGAGAGCGTATCGGGATAGAGAGCGTATCGGGGCAGAGAGCGTATCGGGATAGAGAGCGTATCGGGACAGAGAGCGTATCGGGATAGAGAGCGTATCGGGATAGAGAGCGTATCGGGATAGAGAGCGTATCGGGATAGAGAGCGTATCGGGATAGAGAACGTATCGGGACAGAGAGCGTATCGGGACAGAGAGCGTATCGGGACAGAGAGCGTATCGGGACAGAGAGCGTATCGGGATAGAGAACGTATCGGGATAGAGAGCGTATCGGGATAGAGAACGTATCGGGACAGAGAGCGTATCGGGACAGAGAGCGTATCGGGATAGAGAGCGTATCGGGATAGAGAGCGTATCGGGATAGAGAGCGTATCGGGACAGAGAGCGTATCGGGATAGAGAGCGTATCGGGATAGAGAGCGTATCGGGACAGAGAGCGTATCGGGATAGAGAGCGTATCGGGATAGAGAGCGTATCGGGACAGAGAGCGTATCGGGACAGAGAGCGTATCGGGACAGAGAGCGTATCGGGATAGAGAGCGTATCGGGACAGAGAGCGTATCGGGATAGAGAGCGTATCGGGATAGAGAGCGTATCGGGATAGAGAGCGTATCGGGACAGAGAGCGTATCGGGACAGAGAGCGTATCGGGACAGAGAGCGTATCGGGACAGAGAGCGTATCGGGATAGAGAGCGTATCGGGATAGAGAGCGTATCGGGACAGAGAGCGTATCGGGACAGAGAGCGTATCGGGATAGAGAGCGTATCGGGATAGAGAGCGTATCGGGATAGAGAGAGTATCGGGACAGAGAGAGTATCGGGATAGAGAGCGTATCGGGACAGAGAGCGTATCGGGATAGAGAGCGTATCGGGATAGAGAGCGTATCGGGATAGAGAGCGTATCGGGGCAGAGAGCGTATCAGGATAGAGAGCGTATCGGGATCCAATCAGTGTCAGTAGAAATGCAAATGTCTTCAAAGACAAAATCTGGCTTTGGGCCTCATACCAGCAGAGCTACCTTATCAGTTGTGATATTCTGACACCCTCTTCTACCTTCTAAGATTCTCAGGCTCCAGATGAGTTGTCAAGGATCTGAATATCCATCCTCCTAATTCTCCTTGGGACAGAGAATCAATCAGGGGTCCGGTTCTGTCCAATCAGAAGCTGAGGTGGGACATTGTCGCCAGTGATTCCTTCTAGTTTCTAGGGAAGGATGATGATGATGATGATGATGATGATGATGATGATGATGACCATCAGTCTTCCCTGGCTCTCACCTCCCCTGTTACACATATCCCACAAGCAGTGCTCAGAGAACATCACAGACCCTTCCGGGCGCACCGTCACCGTAACAGCGGCTAATTCCAGAACGGCGGGAGGATTCATGAATAAAAGGTTTGTCTGGAATATTCTAAAGTTTCTGCTTCATCACTAGAGCCGGTGACCGACTCCCTGTAAGTCCTGGACCTCCTCAGCTTCAGTCCTGGAGATTCCCACCCTTACGTCCTGGACTTTGCATTGTATCCTGCCCTGTCCTCCTGCTGTGGTCTCCTGCATTGTCCGGGCAGCCATGTCTCTTGTGGCAGGTTCTGGAGCAGCAGAAGACTAGTCCGTGTGGCATTATTAGTAGCCCGGTTTGTTGTGGAGCGGGGATCACCTGCTACGTATCAGAGCAGAACAGCGGGATCTTTCTTATCTTTCCTTTGGCTGGACTTGTCCATGAGATGAGCGGCTTTTCAAGACAACACAATTTGTAACATTGTTGCCTATCTGTATGTGTTGCGGGTTATAGCTTGTAATGGTCCTTGTAATATTGTATAGCGGGCCAGCTCCGTCTATCCACCATGCTTTACACTTCAACCCAACGATGTCCAGTCAATCCAATCCAGTTTATTGTCTAGAGGAGTCTGCGGGTGTCTGAAGTCCAGCTGTGATGTATTCAGGTGGGTTCTCCCCATGCTTTACACTGCAGGATTATATTCCTGATTATGATAACTAAGAGCCGGTTTATAGAGTCTCGCAGCCAAGCTGTATGATGTAGGCTGAGCGGGCCCCTGTCCCCCGGGGCCCCATAGTGACTGCACAGGGTATAGGTGTCCTCCTCTGCCGCTGTACACACACATCACCCAGTTCTTCAGTCATCTCAAGGCCGAGACTCAGTCGTAAAGGAAGCAGAAACGTCTTAAATGAGGCAGAAGAATGGCGCTAATGTCTCCGGCAGCCCCGGCCGCTCTCCCCGCGCTGACCTTAATCCATCTATCTGTCTGATGTTCCCTTCTAATGCCCCATTTCACCGCACACTCCATTTCCTCTCATTTGTACCGTACTTTTACAGAATCGAGCACATCGGAAGCGCCGGCGACGTGTCATGTCCTGAACGCAACTAGAACAGCAAATCAAATAAAACGCCATGAAACCAACCGCTAAGTTCCATGTGGAGCCGCTCCGAGCGCAGACGTCAGGACCATCGTACAGAAACTTCCAGAAAGTTCACCAATCTCTCATCATTACCAGGGTGTGTGCATATCCGGAAACAGAAGAAGGAAGTTGAGAATCCCTTTAAGGATATTCCAGTTCCTTGGTACTGATGACCCACCTTTGAGATCATTAATAAGATGACCCCTGCTGACCAGCTGCTTGAAGGGACCATGATACTTGTGCTGTTGCCGTGACCCCTTTACTATTTACATGGCACGGCATTGTTTTATAGTGACCATACAATGTAATTGTATCCTGTTCATTTCTATAAGATGAGGCTGCAATTATATTGTACGGCCACGATAAAACAGATGGGGCACAATGTAAATAGTAAAGGGGTCACTGCAACAGCACAAGCATCATGGTCCCTTCAAGCAGCTGGTCAGCAGGGGTCATCTTATTAATTATCAATCCTGAAGGTGGGTCATCAGTACATAAGTTCTGTGGTTCCTTCTTACAGCTGATCAGCGGGGGTCCTGGTTTTTAGATCCGTCTGATCTCCTGCGGCTGTGCCCTGATCTATGAGATATGATCGGCCTTATCACACAGGCTCTGCTGCGATTGCCCCTCCACCATATTGGCGTCTTCCCATCACGACAAGCCTTTGCCAGCTTTGGACCAGTTGACAGATGAGTGTCCTGATTTTTGCACCCTTGTGATCAGCTGTAGTCTATAGGTTGTATACCCTGCCTGACCATCGTAGTCACTGTCCATTCCTGACCAGACTATGGGCCATACCACCAGTCACCAGGAGATGTAGAAGCCTAGACCTGGGAATTGACAATGGCGCTACCTTGGAGGGGGATCCTTTGGGTGGCTACAGATTTGGCCTAACAGTATCATGGTGTGGTGTCTAAGAAGTGGGCACCGCTCTGACTGGACAGACAGTAAAGGGCAGTATTTGCGCAGTACACATTTCTACCACTAGGTGGAGCTGTGAGATAGAAGAGTTTGTGTTCTGTACACTGCTAGGTTGTGTCCCCTCAACAGCGCACCAAGTGGGCAGAGAGGGTGTTACAAGCGGAATTGATCACTGCTTTTATCTTTACTTTGTGCCCTTTGATGAATATTTGGCAGACCTATGAACGGAGGAGAGTGACGCACAGGGCAGTAACATGTTACGATTGAAGAGTTAGGGATTTTCATAGACTGGAAGATGGACAAGTTGTGATGAGGAGAGGAGGGCAATGGGTAAAGACAAATGCCCCTTGTTTATTCTGGTTTGCCCCGGACTTGTCCATTGTGCAGGACTTCCCTGTGATTCTGCAGGTTCGGAGCTCAGCGAGTGTTTCCTTTGAAATTGTCCCCTGATATTCTGCAGATATTAAGAGGAAGCAGAAGTGTCACCGATCACGGCAGGGTCACATTATAGGCAGAACATTAGTCTGTGACCTTAAAGGGATCTGCATTAGACCTGCAGACACAAAATGGTCAATTTATAATCAGGGCTATTTGCAACGCAGCTTCATCTGCAAGGACATTACTATTACACTGCTAGGAAGCCGCGGACGTTACCAGGGGAAGGTGATTCAGGTCGCACACCTGACCTGCATCGGCCTCGGCAAGGGCACATCACATACCTGATATTTGGAGGGTAGGAAACCCCTCCCTGTTGTCCACATGGCACCACCCCTTTCATATCTGATGATGAGTTTTGCAGGCGCATGCGCCATCACCCCCGCAGAGATATTTTCCATCTTTCCATGAGACACAAATCCCTAATTCTCATCCTTTTCTGCCGGACTTGTAGGAATTATCTGTAATATTGTCCCTAATCCCTCAGCATTTCCTCCTGGCAGGGCGTTGTCTTCCCAGGGGGAGGTTTCGCTGATAAGCGCGGTGTTGAGACAGCTGCTCCGCTCTCTGGATCCGCTCGGTTTTGCGGCTCAGTGTTTACCGGGGGGGGGGGGGAGACTCCAGTTTTTAATAAATAGGGGGTTTTGTCTCCCGGTCGGAGGATTACCCAGAAGCTGGGGGTGTTACATAAGCTAAACAATCATGAAAGGCGGATTCGGGGGATGTTCACATTCGCGCCCCTCAGCAATATCTCACAATGTTTGTTCTGGTCTGTGGACAAAAATCGAATAAGAAAATCTTCTGAGATGGATTTGGCTGCCGGGTGGGGGGTGGCGCTGGACGGAGGGTCTCCCGGCTGAGATGGTTTGGGATGTATATAAGGTAGAGACCAGAATAGAAGCCCCAGGGCGGGGGCCGCAACCACATGATTAACCCTTTCAGGAATGACAGCGGACCCTCTCTGCAGCTGAGGTCCGGGCTCCTGTTTGCCCTTTATGGTGAGTCAGTGGGGTTAGAGATTCACTTTTAGGGAGAGACCACCATGTAGGTGTGTGGAGTCTTATTAAACCATGAGCACTCCACTGTGCAAAGGAACATGGGAAGAATATGCAAATCTGTCTTCCATGATGTAATTAGGATGCCAGTGCCTCAGTCATGCAGCCCAATAGAGGGCGCTCCCTTTAACATCATGCCCGACCTTCCCAGAGGCCTTTGCTGCAATGATGTGGGATTTTACCAAGTACAGCTGTTTCGGTCTGATTGGATCTCTTCAGCCCGGCGCAGAGAAGGCTGACTTGACAGATTTGCATATTCTTCCCATGTTCCTTTGCACAGTGGAGCGCAAATGGCTTAATAAGATTCCACACACCTACATGGTGGTCTTTCCCTAAGGAGTGACGATATCCCCTTAACCCTGTCTAGAAGCCTCTCACCTCTGCCAAGTCAGTCTTCTCTGTGCCGGGCTGAAGAGATCCAATCAGATTGAAACAGCTGTCCTCGGCTGAGAGACTGTACTTGGTAAAATCCCACATCATGAGGCATGATGATAAAGGGAGCGCCCTCTATTGGGCTGCATGACTGAGGCACTGGCATCCTAATTACATCATGGAGGACAGATTTGCATATTCTTCCCATGTTTGATGAGTTAGGGATAGAAATTCTGTGACACGTGGACAGAAATACATATTGGACTTCCACATACCGTGGCTCTGATCTCAGTATCCTTGGCGAAGATGGCAGATGAATTCTACCCGAACTGGCCACACATTACCGTCACTTTAGCTCTGGAGACTTCCATGTGTATGATCCTTACTCTTCCATGATCCTTACTCTTCCATTGTTCTAGACCAACACATGTCCCTGGACCCAGTTATTTCCCCGCACTGCCCTATCATACAGGATGGATTTTGGGTTCGGGGGGGTTCTGAGACTAACAAGTTGTGTTATTAAACTTTGTAAAAACTTGTAATGGGCCCTGACGTCCTCCATCACTTAGGACATGACGGCGTGTCTCCAGAATCAGAGCAATAGACATAGAAATCGAGAAGACTGAGGGCAGGTAAAGCCCCCGCCCCATCCAGGCGGCCCATATATAATTACATTGTATCTTCCCATAGAGCCAGGTCTATCCCCGCCAGGTTTACATTCACTAACTGGAGATTCCCAACCACATTTGCAGGAACTACTGGAAGGACAACGCGCCGGAGTCCAGGAAAGGAGAGCAGATGTTACTCTATTTTTAGGCTCCTTACCTGACCTCCCATTACTGGGTCTTGGATATAATAGTCAACTGATGGAACCCAAAAAATCTCAGCTTCAGTCAATTACAAAGTAATGATTGTAACAGCCCTGGTGGTCTAAGTGTTAATGGTGATGTTATGTCTCCATGTTCCTGCCATATTCTGTGGCCTCTTCATAGCACTGGCATTTGGTGGGCACCAGTGGCGCCCCATCACTGCCCTCTGTGCTGTCCTCTCTGTTGGTGCTGCCTCCGGCCTTTGGGTGCTGCCTCTGACCTGTGGGTGCTGCCTCCGGCCTGTGGGTGCTGCCTCTGGCTTGTGGGTGCTGCCTCTGGCCTGTGGGTGCTGCCTACAGCCTGTGGGTGCTGCCTCCGGCCTGTGGGTGCTGCCTCCGGCCTGTGGGTGCTGCCTCCGGCCTGTGGGTGCTGCCTCTGGCTTCTGGGTGCTGTCTCCGGCCTGTGGGTGCTGCCTCCGGCCTGTGGGTGCTGCCTCCAGCCTGTGGGTGCAGCCTCCGGCCTTTGGGTGTTGCCTCCAGCCTGTGGGTGCTGCCTCCAGCCTGTGGGTGCTGCCACTGGCCTGTGGGTGCTGCCTCTGGCCTGTGGGTGCTGTCTCTGGCCTGTGGGTGCTGTCTCTGGCCTGTGGGTGCTGCCTCCGGCCTGTGGGTGCTGCCTCCGGCCTGTGGGTGCTGCCACTGGCTTGTGGATGCTGCCTCCGGCCTGTGGGTGCTGCCTCTGGCCTGTGGGTGCTACCTTCGGCCTCTCCTCCTCCCTATAGAGTGCCCCAGTTGGGTCCATACAAGCTTCTGCCCTCAATCATAAGGGTGATGCCGCCAGATGCCGCCCCCGCAGGTAATGGTCCAGTCTTCGCCCCCCATAATGGGGCTCCGTATACAACTCCTATAAATATGGATTAATAGCTTAGTTTTTATCCTCCAGTTCTTGATATTTTTTCCGTTCCCTCCATCATTTTCTTTGTCTGAATGTTTTTTGTAAATCGCCCGGAGAATATTCACCAATAAATTCTTTTTTCTTCCGACAACCATATTTGTGGTTGTCCCTTTCCTTCCTCCTAAGTCGGCGGTAATTTACCATTACCGTAATTGCACGGTACGTCGGGGGAGGGCAGGTAATCTCCGGAGAGAAGAACACGGAATTATCCGCTCATTTCTCTTCTTGTTTCCAGCAATGACAGTGCAAATAGAATTGTCGGAGCTTGGCGGGATCTGCGAGAGCCGCATAGGAGCAGAGTTAATGAGTCCCATCATACACGGGGGTGAATGGGATGGCAGGTAGTGGGGAGAAGCGGGCGGCTAATGAGAACCCCGCACCCAGGGGGGCATAGCACCAAATATATAATAATATATTGTGTCTCTTTAGCTTCTGTGAAAGGATACTGGCACGGAGAGGGTTAAGTCTGAGATTTCTTATCACCTATCTAGATTTATAGAAATGTCTTAGGCATGCTCGGTGACCTACAAGAGGTCATCGTGGAGAGGGGAACTGTGATTGTCACCTATAGATCTCTATGGAAGAGTGTAGTGAGCATGCTCTGTGAAATGTGCAAAGGATGCTGGGAATGGAGGCAGTTACAGCGAGATTGTCCTATCACCTATAGACTGGAAGCGTTGGGGGCATGCTCAGAAGCTGGGGCATCCGGAGGATCCTGCTCGTAGATCGATTGGAGCGGGAACGGAGAGACGTTTACAAAAACACAATGTCCAATCAAATCTCAGGCAAAGGAAGGTCACGAGCTCAGAGATTGTAATCATGTGATACATTGTATAATAATAGATCCGGATATGGGTGACCTGCCCGAAACACTGAGGGACACTGCACATCCACAACAGACCGACATCCGCATGTGATGTCATCACCATACACGCCGTCATAGTATCATAAAACATACCGCAATACAGTCACAGCAGGGATTGCACCAAGTCAGTGTGAGTGCACCTATAACACAATGGCTACCTGTAATATAACCGTAATGAGGCCAAATAACCGCCCACATCGGAGACCTGCGACTGCTGATAACCTGTCTATCCTGCCACAACATAAAGCTCAGAAATTGGATTTGAGTATACAAGGAGTATACAGGAGCCGTACACTGTGCGGTAAGTGGCCCCAAGTCACATGACTGCTCACAGACTCCGCAGGGGAGGGACAAGAAACAATGAATATTTTATTAACCCTTACAGTATCAGCAATATCATTTATATACATGGTGGTACCTGTATACAAGATAGAGGTAAGTCCTGAGGTCACATTGTATAATGTATAATCAGGGATCTGTGTGAGGGCAAGTACTGTATGGCGGAATATGGAAAACAAATCCCAGAAGAGGAAGAACAACCCCAAATTACTAATAATGTCATTCTGAATATTACACAAATTCCCAAAACCTTCATCCAGAATTATCCGAACCAACTCCGAGAGAAGTGACAGCTGCAAAATGAAGAGAGAGTGTCCGAGCCAAGATCTAAGAGACCGAAAGAAGAGGAAGAAACTTATATATATATACACTAATATATATATAATACCGTCATTTACTGTAATATATACCCAGAACTACCAATACCTAACATCAGGGTAAACGTCTGACCATATAGAGTCATTACTATCTGTATGTGATATAGAATGATTATATATAGGAGCAGTATTATAGTAGTTATATTCTTGTACATAGGAGTAGTATTATAGTAGTTATATTCTTGTACATAGGAGCAGTATTATAGTAGTTATATATTTGTACATAGGAGGTAGTAATATAGTAGTTATATTCTTGTACATAGGAGCAGTGTTATAGTAGTTATATTCTTGTATATAGGAGTAGTATTATAGTAGTTATATTCTTGTACATAGGAGGCAGTATTATAGTAGTTATATTCTTGTACATAGGAGCAGTATTATAGTAGTTATATTCTTGTACATAGGAGGTAGTATTATAGTAGTTATATTCTTGTACATAAGAGCAGTATTATAGTACTTATATTCTTGTACATAGGAGTATTATTATAGTACTTATATTCTTGTACATAGGAGGTAGTATTATAGTAGTTATATTCTTGTACATAGAAGTAGTATTATAGTAGATATATTCTTGTACATAGGAGCAGTATTATAGTAGTTATATGGTTGTACATAGGAGTAGTATTATAGTAGTTATATTCTTGTACATAGGAGCAGTATTATAGTAGTTATATTCTTGTACATAGGAGCAGTATTATAGTAGTTATATTCTTGTACATAGGAGCAGTATTATAGTAGTTATATTCTTGTACATAGGAGGTAGTATTATAGTAGTTATATTCTTGTACATAGGAGCAGTATTATAGTAGTTATATTCTTGTACATAGGAGGTAGTATTATAGTAGTTATATTCTTGTACATAGGAGGTAGTATTATAGTAGTTATATTCTTGTACATAGGAGCAGTATTATAGTAGTTATATATTTGTACATAGGAGGTAGTAATATAGTAGTTATATTCTTGTACATAGGAGCAGTGTTATAGTAGTTATATTCTTGTATATAGGAGTAGTATTATAGTAGTTATATTCTTGTACATAGGAGCAGTATTATAGTAGTTATATTCTTGTACATAGGAGCAGTATTATAGTAGTTATATTCTTGTACATAGGAGGTAGTATTATAGTAGTTATATTCTTGTACATAGGAGCAGTATTATAGTAGTTATATTCTTGTACATAGGAGGTAGTATTATAGTAGTTATATTCTTGTACATAAGAGCAGTATTATAGTACTTATATTCTTGTACATAGGAGTATTATTATAGTACTTATATTCTTGTACATAGGAGGTAGTATTATAGTAGTTATATTCTTGTACATAGGAGTAGTATTATAGTAGTTATATTCTTGTACATAGGAGCAGTATTATAGTAGTTATATTCTTGTACATAGGAGGTAGTATTATAGTAGTTATATTCTTGTACATAGGAGCAGTATTATAGTAGTTATATTCTTGTACATAGGAGGTAGTATTATAGTAGTTATATTCTTGTACATAGGAGGTAGTATTATAGTAGTTATATTCTTGTACATAGGAGCAGTATTATAGTAGTTATATATTTGTACATAGGAGGTAGTAATATAGTAGTTATATTCTTGTACATAGGAGCAGTGTTATAGTAGTTATATTCTTGTATATAGGAGTAGTATTATAGTAGTTATATTCTTGTACATAGGAGCAGTATTATAGTAGTTATATTCTTGTACATAGGAGCAGTATTATAGTAGTTATATTCTTGTACATAGGAGGTAGTATTATAGTAGTTATATTCTTGTACATAGGAGCAGTATTATAGTAGTTATATTCTTGTACATAGGAGGTAGTATTATAGTAGTTATATTCTTGTACATAAGAGCAGTATTATAGTACTTATATTCTTGTACATAGGAGTATTATTATAGTACTTATATTCTTGTACATAGGAGGTAGTATTATAGTAGTTATATTCTTGTACATAGGAGTAGTATTATAGTAGATATATTCTTGTACATAGGAGCAGTATTATAGTAGTTATATGGTTGTACATAGGAGTAGTATTATAGTAGTTATATTCTTGTACATAGGAGCAGTATTATAGTAGTTATATTCTTGTACATAGGAGCAGTATTATAGTAGTTATATTCTTGTACATAGGAGTAGTATTATAGTAGTTATATTCTTGTACATAGGAGTAGTATTATAGTAGTTATATTCTTGTACATAGGAGTAGTATTATAGTAGTTATATTCTTGTACATAGGAGTATTATTATAGTACTTATATTCTTGTACATAGGAGCAGTATTATAGTAGTTATATGGTTGTACATAGGAGTAGTATTATAGTAGATATATTCTTGTACATAGGAGCAGTATTATAGTAGTTATATGGTTGTACATAGGAGTAGTATTATAGTAGTTATATTCTTGTACATAGGAGCAGTATTATAGTAGTTATATTCTTGTACATAGGAGCAGTATTATAGTAGTTATATTCTTGTACATAGGAGTAGTATTATAGTAGTTATATTCTTGTACATAGGAGTAGTATTATAGTAGTTATATGGTTGTACATAGGAGTAGTATTATAGTAGTTATATGGTTGTACATAGGAGTAGTATTATAGTAGTTATATTCTTGTACATAGGAGCAGTATTATAGTAGTTATATATTTGTACATAGGAGGTAGTATTATAGTAGTTATATTCTTGTATATAGGAGTAGTATTATAGTAGTTATATTCTTGTACATAGGAGCAGTATTCTAGTAGTTATATTCTTGTACATAGGAGGTAGTATTATAGTAGTTATATTCTTGTACATAGGAGCAGTATTATAGTAGTTATATTCTTGTACATAGGAGGTAGTATTATAGTAGTTATATTCTTGTACATAGGAGCAGTATTATAGTAGTTATATTCTTGTACATAGGAGGTAGTATTATAGTAGTTATATTCTTGTACATAGGAGCAGTATTATAGTAGTTATATTCGTGTACATAGGAGGTAGTATTATAGTAGTTATATTCTTGTACATAAGAGCAGTATTATAGTACTTATATTCGTGTACATAGGAGGTAGTATTATAGTAGTTATATTCTTGTACATAGGAGCAGTATTATAGTAGTTATATTCTTGTACATAGGAGCAGTATTATAGTAGTTATATTCTTGTACATAGGAGTAGTATTATAGTAGTTATATTCTTGTACATAGGAGTAGTATTATAGTAGTTATATGGTTGTACATAGGAGTAGTATTATAGTAGTTATATTCTTGTACATAGGAGTAGTATTATAGTAGTTATATGGTTGTACATAGGAGTAGTATTATAGTCGTTATATTCTTGTACATAGGAGTAGTATTATAGTAGTTATATTCTTGTACATAGGAGCAGTATTATAGTAGTTATATTCTTGTACATAGGAGTAGTATTATTATAGTAGTTATATTCTTGTACATAGGAGCAGTATTATATTAGTTATATTCTTGTACATAGTAGTATTATAGTAGTTATATTCTTGTACATAGGAGCAGAATTATAGTAGTTATATTCTTGTACATAGGAGGTAGTATTATAGTAGTTATATTCTTGTACATAGGAGGTAGTATTATAGTAGTTATATTCTTGTACATAAGAGCAGTATTATAGTACTTATATTCTTGTACATAGGAGGTAGTATTATAGTAGTTATATTCTTGTACATAGGAGCAGTATTATAGTAGTTATATTCTTGTACATATGAGCAGTATTATAGTAGTTATATTCTTGTACATAGGAGGTAGTATTATAGTAGTTATATTCTTGTACATAGGAGGTAGTATAATAGTCGTTATATTCTTGTACATAGGAGCAGTATTATAGTAGTTATATTCTTGTACATAGGAGGTAGTATTATAGTTGTTATATTCTTGTACATAGGAGTAGTATTATAGTAGTTATATTCTTGTACATAGGAGGTAGGATTATAGTAGTTATATTCTTGTACATAGGAGTAGTATTATAGTAATTATATTCTTGTACATAGGAGCAGTACTATAGTAGTTATATTCTTGTACATAGGAGCAGTATTATAGTAGTTATATTCTTGTACATAGGAGTAGTATTATTATAGTAGTTATATTCTTGTACATAGGAGCAGTATTATATTAGTTATATTCTTGTACATAGTAGTATTATAGTAGTTATATTCTTGTACATAGGAGCAGTATTATAATAGTTATATTCTTGTACATAGGAGTAGTATTATAGTAGTTATATTCTTGTACATAGGAGTAGTATTATAGTAGTTATATTCTTGTACATATGAGGTAGTATTATAGTAGTTATATTCTTGTACATAGGAGTAGTATTACAGTAGTTATATTCTTGTACATAGGAGGTAGTATTATAGTAGTTATATTCTTGTACATAGGAGGTAGTATTATAGTAGTTATATTCTTGTACATAGGAGTAGTATTATAGTAGTTATATTCCTGTACATAGGAGTAGTATTACAGTAGTTATATTCTTGTACATAGGAGGTAGTATTATAGTAGTTATATTATTGTACATAGGTGGCAGTAATATAGTAGTTATATTCTTGTACATAGGAGGTAGTATTATAGTAGTTATATTCTTGTATATAGGAGTAGTATTATAGTAGTTATATTCTTGTACATAGGAGTAGTATTATAGTAGTTATATTCTTGTATATAGGAGTAGTATTATAGTAGTTATATTCTTGTACATAGGAGTAGTATTATAGTAGTTATATTCTTGTACATAGGAGTAGTATTATAGTAGTTATATTCTTGTATATAGGAGTAGTATTATAGTAGTTATATTCTTGTACATAGGAGTAGTATTATAGTAGTTATATTCTTTTACATAGGAGTAATATTATAGTAGTTATATTCTTGTATATAGGAGTAGTATTATAGTAGTTATATTCTTGTACATAGGAGTAGTATTATAGTAGTTATATTCTTGTATATAGGAGTAGTATTATAGTAGTTATATTATTGTACATAGGAGCAGTATTATAGTAGTTATATTCTTGTACATAGGAGTAGTATTATAGTAGTTATATTCTTGTACATAGGAGGTAGTATTATAGTAGTTATATTCTTGTACATAGGAGCAGTATTATAGTAGTTATATTCTTGTACATAGGAGTAGTATTATAGTAGTTATATTCTTGTACATAGGAGTAGTATTATAGTAGTTATATTCTTGTACATAGGAGCAGTATTATAGTAGTTATATTCTTGTATATAGGAGGTAGTATTATAGTAGTTATATTCTTGTACATAGGAGTAGTATTATAGTAGTTATATTCTTGTACATAGGAGTAGTATTATAGTAGTTATATTCTTGTACATAGGAGTAGTATTATAGTAGTTATATTATTGTACATAGGTGGCAGTAATATAGTAGTTATATTCTTGTACATAGGAGTAGTATTATAGTAGTTGTATTCTTGTACATAGGAGTAGTATTATAGTAGTTATATTCTTGTATATAGGAGGTAGTATTATAGTAGTTATATTCTTGTACATAGGAGGTAGTATTATAGTAGTTATATTCTTGTACATAGGAGTAGTATTATAGTAGTTATATTCTTGTACATAGGAGGTAGTATTATAGTAGTTATATTCTTGTACATAGGGGGCGGTATTATAGTAGTTATATTCTTGTACATAGGAGGTAGTATTATAGGAGTTATATACTTGTACATAGGAGTAGTATTATAGTAGTTATATTCTTGTACATAGGTGGTAGTATTATAGTAGTTATATTCTTGTCCATAGGAGTAGTATTATAGTAGTTATATTCTTGTACATAGGAGTAGTATTATAGTAGTTATATTCTTGTACATAGGAGCAGTATTATAGTAGTTATATTCTTGTACATAGGAGCAGTATTATAGTAGTTATATTCTTGTACATAGGAGCAGTATTATAGTAGTTATATTCTTGTACATAGGAGGTAGTAATCAAATCAAATAAAAAAATGCTTTATTGGCACGTCCAAATAGGTATTTGGCATTGCCAAAGCTAGTAAAGTGGGCGGGGGGGGGGGGGGGGAGTTGGGTTGGGTGGGTGGTGGGTATGGGGGGTGGTTTGGGTTATAACAGTCCATGGAGTCTCATCTTCCTCTTCGTTGGCGACTGCTATATGGGGGGGGGGTTGGAGGTGGGGGTGGGGTGTGGTGGGGCGGGTGTATTGGGATAAATATAACAGTCCGTGGAGTCTTATCTTCCTCTTGTTTGGTGACAGCTGGACACGTATTGGGCAGCGATCTCCACAGTGGCCTCTTCTTCTCCCAGTAGGATGTAGAGTTTCCTCTTCTCCCAGTCTGGGATGTGGGCAGAGAGTCTTTGGTAGTAGACGGCCCTCACAGCTGAGTATTTGGTGCAGTGTAGCAGGAAGTGGGTCTGGTCTTCTAGGGCCCCCTGGTCACAGTGCTGGCACAGTCTCTTCTCCCGTGGCTTGTACATCTGTCTGTATCGCCCCGTCTCTATCTCTAGGTTGTGGGCGCTCAGTCTGTACCGGCTCAGGGTCTGTCTGTGCTTGGGGTGGCGTATTCTCTCCAGGTAGGTGGCCATGGTGTAGTCCCTTTGTAGGGATTGGTACACATTGGTGAGTTTCTTGGAGTTATTTATTTCGTTTCTCCATTCTTCAATGTACCGCTCTCTGTTTGCCTCTGTGGTCGCCTTTATTTCGGCCTTGGTTATCATCTGTTGGTGTTTTTGGTTTGGTAGTATTATAGTAGTTATATTCTTGTATATAGGAGCAGTATTATAGTAGTTATATTCTTGTACATAGGAGTAGTATTATAGTAGTTATATTCTTGTATATAGGAGCAGTATTATAGTAGTTATATTCTTGTACATAGGAGTAGTATTATAGTAGTTATATTCTTGTACATAGGAGTAGTATTATAGTAGTTATATTCTTGTATATAGGAGCAGTATTATAGTAGTTATATTCTTGTACATAGGAGTAGTATTATAGTAGTTATATTCTTGTACATAGGAGTAGTATTATAGTAGTTATATTCTTGTACATAGGAGGTAGTATTATAGTAGTTATATTCTTGTACATAGGAGTAGTATTATATTAGTTATATTCTTGTACATAGGAGTAGTATTATAGTAGTTATATTCTTGTATATAGGAGTAGTATTATAGTAGTTATATTCTTGTACATAGGAGTAGTATTATAGTAGTTATATTCTTGTATATAGGAGTAGTATTATAGTAGTTATATTCTTGTATATAGGAGTAGTATTATAGTAGTTATATTCTTGTACATAGGAGGTAGTATTATAGTAGTTATATTCTTGTACATAGGAGTAGTATTATAGTAGTTATATTCTTGTACATAGGAGGTAGTATTATAGTAGTTATATTCTTGTATATAGGAGTAGTATTATAGTAGTTATATTCTTGTACATAGGAGTAGTATTATAGTAATTATATTCTTGTACATAGGAGTAGTATTATAGTAGTTATATTCTTGTACATAGGAGTAGTATTATAGTAGTTATATTCTTGTACATAGGAGCAGTATTATAGTAGTTATATTCTTGTACATAGGAGGTAGTATTATAGTAGTTATATTCTTGTACATAGGAGCAGTATTATAGTAGTTATATTCTTGTACATAGGAGGTAGTATTATAGTAGTTATATTCTTGTATATAGGAGTAGTATTATAGTAGTTATATTCTTGTACATAGGAGGTAGTATTATAGTAGTTATATTCTTGTACATAGGAGGTAGTATTATAGTAGTTATATTCTTGTACATAGGAGTAGTATTATAGTAGTTATATTCTTGTACATAGGAGCAGTATTATAGTAGTTATATTCTTGTACATAGGAGGTAGTATTATAGTAGTTATATTCTTGTACATAGGAGGTAGTATTATAGTAGTTATATTCTTGTACATAGGAGTAGTATTATAGTAATTATATTCTTGTACATAGGAGTAGTATTATAGTAGTTATATTCTTGTACATAGGAGTAGTATTATAGTAGTTATATTCTTGTACATAGGAGGTAGTATTATAGTAGTTATATTCTTGTATATAGGAGTAATATTATAGTAGTTATATTCTTGTACATAGGGGTAGTATTATAGTAGTTATATTCTTGTACATAGGAGGTAGTATTATAGTAGTTATATTCTTGTACATAGGGGTAGTATTATAGTAGTTATATTCTTGTACATAGGAGTAGTATTATAGTAGTTATATTCTTGTACATAGGAGGTAGTATTATAGTAGTTATATTCTTGTACATAGGAGTAGTATTATAGTAGTTATATTCTTGTACATAGGAGTAGTATTATAGTAGTTATATTCTTGTACATAGGAGCAGTATTATAGTAGTTATATTCTTGTACATAGGAGGTAGTATTATAGTAGTTATATTCTTGTACATAGGAGGTAGTATTATAGTAGTTATATTCTTGTACATAGGAGTAGTATTATAGTAGTTATATTCTTGTACATAGGAGGTAGTATTATAGTAGTTATATTCTTGTACATAGGAGTAGTATTATAGTAGTTATATTCTTGTACATAGGAGTAGTATTATAGTAGTTATATTCTTGTACATAGGAGTAGTATTATAGTAGTTATATTCTTGTACATAGGAGTAGTATTATAGTAGTTATATTCTTGTACATAGGAGTAGTATTATAGTAGTTATATTCTTGTACATAGGAGTAGTATTATAGTAGTTATATTCTTGTACATAGGAGGTAGTATTATAGTAGTTATATTCTTGTACATAGGAGCAGTATTATAGTAGTTATATTCTTGTACATAGGAGTAGTATTATAGTAGTTATATTCTTGTACATAGGAGGTAGTATTATAGTAGTTATATTCTTGTACATAGGAGTAGTATTATAGTAGTTATATTCTTGTACATAGGAGTAGTATTATAGTAGTTATATTCTTGTACATAGGAGGTAGTATTATAGTAGTTATATTCTTGTACATAGGGGTAGTATTATAGTAGTTATATTCTTGTACATAGCAGTAGTATTATAGTAGTTATATTCTTGTACATAGGAGGTAGTATTATAGTAGTTATATTCTTGTACATAGGAGTAGTATTATAGTAGTTATATTCTTGTACATAGGAGTAGTATTATAGTAGTTATATTCTTGTACATAGGAGGTAGTATTATAGTAGTTATATTCTTGTACATAGGAGTAGTATTATAGTAGTTATATTCTTGTACATAGGAGTAGTATTATAGTAGTTATATTCTTGTACATAGGAGCAGTATTATAGTAGTTATATTCTTGTACATAGGAGGTAGTATTATAGTAGTTATATTCTTGTACATAGGAGTAGTATTATAGTAGTTATATTCTTGTACATAGGAGTAGTATTATAGTAGTTATATTCTTGTACATAGGAGTAGTATTATAGTATATTCTTTTGTATATTCTTTTGCTTTCCTTCTCCTGCTTTGTGTCAGTCTTCACTGTTACTTTCTTTCTATAACTGCAGAATGTAATATGTCCATAGTAATACAATCTCTTAGAAGTGAGTATATACATTTCTATACTGTACATGTGTGATATATAGTTAACCCTTTGATCAGTTACGATCCTGCATCTTTCATCTATTTGGGCTCCAGGGGGATATTTACTGCAGGAAATAATAGGGCGTTCGGTTCCTGCTTCTGCTTTGCCTTGTGCAGGTGTTCGGGGTCTGCAGGATTTTATGGGCCCTGTGTTTTCTTGTCCACAGTTGCCTCCCCCCATATTCCGCCAGAAGGTGATGGGTGTAGATGAAGTCAGAGGCCTTGGCGTCCTGAGATATAGCAGCGTCTGCGGCCGCCTCTTTGGATCATTCATGTACAATAGCTCATTGCTCGGACAAGTTCATTATCAGCCGTTCTGCTTTTAAATTTTCCAATCTTCCCCTCGGATCTCCCCGCGCAGATTTTTGTGTCATCGATTGTAATTTGCTGCCTGCTGGGGAACAAACAAATGCCTGGTCCATCCGCCGCCGGCCTACGGAGGCCGCCGCGAGCAGCGGAGATTGCTTCTATTTGCAGTTTTGATATCTGAATCTGTCACAAACTGATTACTTTATGATTTCATTAGCATCTAGAAAATTGAAATTTGCAGCGCCACCAGGAGCGGCCGCCACGACACGGGCACAACAATGTCTGAGAAATTTCTGTAATTTAATGAGTGACACTATAGAAAGACGGGAGATGTCATCGGAGTAATCGGGAGAGGTCACTGGACGACTATTGTTACCGCGCCTTAATGAGAATGCGGCAAATTGATCAGATACGGCTTTGTAAGACGCACGGCCTCGCGCTGGTCGCCACTCACGCTAAATGGAAGGGCCAGGTTTCATTTCCTGAGCTGTAACCAATTTAGGTTGTTGATTCCTATTTTATTACTAATATGTCTCGTGGTGCCATTGTTGTAGAGCGAGGTTCGAGGATTCGCGGCGCCTCGTGTATATGGTACATGGCGGGGATATATATATATATTACAGCACAGACAGTATATATCAGTCCATCTGGGATAAATAACGTGTATGACACCAGCGCAGACGCAGCGCGCCATTGTTACCATTGTTACAAGTAGATACATTGACAACTAGAAGATATTATGGATCTGATACAAAGTATAACAAGGATTCCACTATTAGGATTCTCTAGAGCAGAATGTGGGGGGATCGCCAGTGATTGAGGGGGTCTGAAGCGGAGGCCATAGTCAAGGAATGTTATGGAGTTCCTGAATTATATCTGGTTACAAAGGTACAGAAAGATTTTTGGTAGGAGGATCAAAAATTGTCAGAATTTTTATCAACGTTGAAATTACACCAAGAAGAGGCGACATCTTACAAGGTCCTACAAACTAAGTAGATACCGATCTAACACCTGCAAACAAGGATATTTCAAGGATGTCTGTCCTCTATATAGTGAGGAGTCCTGGAATGGAGGTCTATCCTCTATATAGTGAGGAGTCCTGGAATGGAGGTCTATCCTCTATATAGTGAGGAGTCCTGGAATGGAGGTCTATCCTCTATATAGTGATGTGTCCTGGAATGGAGGTCTATCCTCTATATAGTGATGTGTCCTGGAATGGAGGTCTATCCTCTATATAGTGATGTGTCCTGGAATGGAGGTCTATCCTCTATATAGTGATGTGTCCTGGAATGGAGGTCTATCCTCTATAGTGAGGAGTCCTGGAATGGAGGTCTATCCTCTATATAGTGAGGAGTCCTGGAATGGAGGTCTATCCTCTATATAGTGAGGAGTCCTGGAATGGAGGTCTATCCTCTATATAGTGAGGAGTCCTGGAATGGAGGTCTATCCTCTATATAGTGATGTGTCCTGGAATGGAGGTCTGTCCTCTATATAGTGAGGAGTCCTGGAATGGAGGTCTATCCTCTATATAGTGAGGAGTCCTGGAATGGAGGTCTATCCTCTATAGTGATGTGTCCTGGAATGGAGGTCTATCCTCTATATAGTGAGGAGTCCTGGAATGGAGGTCTATCCTCTATATAGTGATGTGTCCTGGAATGGAGGTCTATCCTCTATATAGTGATGTGTCCTGGAATGGAGGTCTATCCTCTATATAGTGATGTGTCCTGGAATGGAGGTCTATCCTCTATATAGTGATGTGTCCTGGAATGGAGGTCTATCCTCTATATAGTGAGGAGTCCTGGAATGGAGGTCTATCCTCTATATAGTGAGGAGTCCTGGAATGGAGGTCTATCCTCTATATAGTGATGTGTCCTGGAATGGAGGTCTATCCTCTATATAGTGAGGAGTCCTGGAATGGAGGTCTATCCTCTATATAGTGATGTGTCCTGGAATGGAGGTCTATCCTCTATATAGTGAGGAGTCCTGGAATGGAGGTCTATCCTCTATATAGTGATGTGTCCTGGAATGGAGGTCTATCCTCTATATAGTGAGGAGTCCTGGAATGGAGGTCTATCCTCTATATAGTGAGGAGTCCTGGAATGGAGGTCTATCCTCTATATAGTGAGGAGTCCTGGAATGGAGGTCTATCCTCTATATAGTGATGTGTCCTGGAATGGAGGTCTATCCTCTATATAGTGATGTGTCCTGGAATGGAGGTCTATCCTCTATATAGTGATGTGTCCTGGAATGGAGGTCTATCCTCTATATAGTGATGTGTCCTGGAATGGAGGTCTATCCTCTATAGTGAGGAGTCCTGGAATGGAGGTCTATCCTCTATATAGTGAGGAGTCCTGGAATGGAGGTCTATCCTCTATATAGTGAGGAGTCCTGGAATGGAGGTCTATCCTCTATATAGTGAGGAGTCCTGGAATGGAGGTCTATCCTCTATATAGTGATGTGTCCTGGAATGGAGGTCTGTCCTCTATATAGTGAGGAGTCCTGGAATGGAGGTCTATCCTCTATATAGTGAGGAGTCCTGGAATGGAGGTCTATCCTCTATAGTGATGTGTCCTGGAATGGAGGTCTATCCTCTATATAGTGAGGAGTCCTGGAATGGAGGTCTATCCTCTATATAGTGATGTGTCCTGGAATGGAGGTCTATCCTCTATATAGTGATGTGTCCTGGAATGGAGGTCTATCCTCTATATAGTGATGTGTCCTGGAATGGAGGTCTATCCTCTATATAGTGATGTGTCCTGGAATGGAGGTCTATCCTCTATATAGTGATGTGTCCTGGAATGGAGGTCTATCCTCTATATAGTGAGGAGTCCTGGAATGGAGGTCTATCCTCTATATAGTGATGTGTCCTGGAATGGAGGTCTATCCTCTATATAGTGAGGGGTCCTGGAATGGAGGTCTATCCTCTATAGTGAGTAGTCCTGGAATGGAGGTCTATCCTCTATATAGTGAGGAGTCCTGGAATGGAGGTCTATCCTCTATATAGTGAGGAGTCCTGGAATGGAGGTCTATCCTCTATATAGTGATGTGTCCTGGAATGGAGGTCTATCCTCTATATAGTGATGTGTCCTGGAATGGAGGTCTGTCCTCTATATAGTGAGGAGTCCTGGAATGGAGGTCTATCCTCTATATAGTGAGGAGTCCTGGAATGGAGGTCTATCCTCTATATAGTGATGTGTCCTGGAATGGAGGTCTATCCTCTATATAGTGATGTGTCCTGGAATGGAGGTCTATCCTCTATATAGTGAGGAGTCCTGGAATGGAGGTCTATCCTCTATATAGTGATGTGTCCTGGAATGGAGGTCTATCCTCTATATAGTGATGTGTCCTGGAATGGAGGTCTATCCTCTATATAGTGATGTGTCCTGGAATGGAGGTCTATCCTCTATATAGTGAGGAGTCCTGGAATGGAGGTCTATCCTCTATATAGTGATGTGTCCTGGAATGGAGGTCTATCCTCTATATAGTGAGGGGTCCTGGAATGGAGGTCTATCCTCTATATAGTGAGGAGTCCTGGAATGGAGGTCTATCCTCTATAGTGAGTAGTCCTGGAATGGAGGTCTATCCTCTATATAGTGAGGAGTCCTGGAATGGAGGTCTATCCTCTATATAGTGAGGAGTCCTGGAATGGAGGTCTATCCTCTATATAGTGATGTGTCCTGGAATGGAGGTCTATCCTCTATATAGTGATGTGTCCTGGAATGGAGGTCTGTCCTCTATATAGTGATGTGTCCTGGAATGGAGGTCTATCCTCTATATAGTGAGGAGTCCTGGAATGGAGGTCTATCCTCTATATAGTGAGGAGTCCTGGAATGGAGGTCTATCCTCTATATAGTGAGGAGTCCTGGAATGGAGGTCTATCCTCTATATAGTGATGTGTCCTGGAATGGAGGTCTATCCTCTATATAGTGAGGAGTCCTGGAATGGAGGTCTATCCTCTATATAGTGAGGAGTCCTGGAATGGAGGTCTATCCTCTATATAGTGAGGAGTCCTGGAATGGAGGTCTATCCTCTATATAGTGATGTGTCCTGGAATGGAGGTCTATCCTCTATATAGTGAGGAGTCCTGGAATGGAGGTCTATCCTCTATATAGTGATGTGTCCTGGGATGGAGGTCTATCCTCTATATAGTGATGTGTCCTGGAATGGAGGTCTATCCTCTATATAGTGATGTGTCCTGGAATGGAGGTCTATCCTCTATATAGTGAGGGGTCCTGGAATGGAGGTCTATCCTCTATATAGTGATGTGTCCTGGGATGGAGGTCTATCCTCTATATAGTGATGTGTCCTGGAATGGAGGTCTATCCTCTATATAGTGATGTGTCCTGGAATGGAGGTCTATCCTCTATAGTGAGGAGTCCTGGAATGGAGGTCTATCCTCTATAGTGAGGAGTCCTGGAATGGAGGTCTATCCTCTATATAGTGAGGGGTCCTGGAATGGAGGTCTATCCTCTATATAGTGATGTGTCCTGGAATGGAGGTCTATCCTCTATATAGTGATGTGTCCTGGAATGGAGGTCTGTCCTCTATATAGTGAGGAGTCCTGGAATGGAGGTCTATCCTCTATATAGTGAGGAGTCCTGGAATGGAGGTCTATCCTCTATAGTGATGTGTCCTGGAATGGAGGTCTATCCTCTATATAGTGAGGAGTCCTGGAATGGAGGTCTATCCTCTATATAGTGATGTGTCCTGGAATGGAGGTCTATCCTCTATATAGTGAGGAGTCCTGGAATGGAGGTCTATCCTCTATATAGTGATGTGTCCTGGAATGGAGGTCTATCCTCTATATAGTGATGTGTCCTGGAATGGAGGTCTATCCTCTATATAGTGAGGAGTCCTGGAATGGAGGTCTATCCTCTATATAGTGAGGAGTCCTGGAATGGAGGTCTATCCTCTATATAGTGAGGGGTCCTGGAATGGAGGTCTATCCTCTATAGTGAGTAGTCCTGGAATGGAGGTCTATCCTCTATATAGTGAGGAGTCCTGGAATGGAGGTCTATCCTCTATATAGTGAGGAGTCCTGGAATGGAGGTCTATCCTCTATATAGTGATGTGTCCTGGAATGGAGGTCTATCCTCTATATAGTGATGTGTCCTGGAATGGAGGTCTATCCTCTATATAGTGAGGAGTCCTGGAATGGAGGTCTATCCTCTATATAGTGATGTGTCCTGGAATGGAGGTCTATCCTCTATATAGTGATGTGTCCTGGAATGGAGGTCTATCCTCTATATAGTGATGTGTCCTGGAATGGAGGTCTATCCTCTATAGTGAGGAGTCCTGGAATGGAGGTCTATCCTCTATAGTGAGGAGTCCCGGAATGGAGGTCTATCCTCTATATAGTGAGGAGTCCTGGAATGGAGGTCTATCCTCTATATAGTGAGGAGTCCTGGAATGGAGGTCTATCCTCTATATAGTGAGGAGTCCTGGAATGGAGGTCTATCCTCTATATAGTGATGTGTCCTGGAAAGGAGGTCTATCCTCTATATAGTGATGTGTCCTGGAATGGAGGTCTATCCTCTATAGTGAGGAGTCCTGGAATGGAGGTCTATCCTCTATATAGTGAGGAGTCCTGGAATGGAGGTCTATCCTCTATATAGTGAGGAGTCCTGGAATGGAGGTCTATCCTCTATATAGTGATGTGTCCTGGAATGGAGGTCTATCCTCTATATAGTGAGGAGTCCTGGAATGGAGGTCTATCCTCTATATAGTGAGGAGTCCTGGAATGGAGGTCTATCCTCTATATAGTGATGTGTCCTGGAATGGAGGTCTATCCTCTATATAGTGAGGAGTCCTGGAATGGAGGTCTATCCTCTATATAGTGAGGGGTCCTGGAATGGAGGTCTATCCTCTATATAGTGATGTGTCCTGGGATGGAGGTCTATCCTCTATATAGTGATGTGTCCTGGAATGGAGGTCTATCCTCTATATAGTGATGTGTCCTGGAATGGAGGTCTATCCTCTATATAGTGAGGAGTCCTGGAATGGAGGTCTATCCTCTATAGTGAGGAGTCCTGGAATGGAGGTCTATCCTCTATATAGTGAGGGGTCCTGGAATGGAGGTCTATCCTCTATATAGTGATGTGTCCTGGAATGGAGGTCTGTCCTCTATATAGTGAGGAGTCCTGGGATGGAGGTCTATCCTCTATATAGTGAGGAGTCCTGGAATGGAGGTCTATCCTCTATATAGTGAGGAGTCCTGGAATGGAGGTCTATCCTCTATAGTGAGGAGTCCTGGAATGGAGGTCTATCCTCTATATAGTGAGGAGTCCTGGAATGGAGGTCTATCCTCTATATAGTGAGGAGTCCTGGAATGGAGGTCTATCCTCTATAGTGAGGAGTCCTGGAATGGAGGTCTATCCTCTATATAGTGAGGGGTCCTGGAATGGAGGTCTATCCTCTATATAGTGATGTGTCCTGGAATGGAGGTCTGTCCTCTATATAGTGAGGAGTCCTGGGATGGAGGTCTATCCTCTATATAGTGAGGAGTCCTGGAATGGAGGTCTATCCTCTATATAGTGAGGAGTCCTGGAATGGAGGTCTATCCTCTATAGTGAGGAGTCCTGGAATGGAGGTCTATCCTCTATATAGTGAGGAGTCCTGGAATGGAGGTCTATCCTCTATATAGTGAGGAGTCCTGGAATGGAGGTCTATCCTCTATATAGTGAGGAGTCCTGGAATGGAGGTCTATCCTCTATATAGTGATATGTCCTGGAATGGAGGTCTATCCTCTATATAGTGATATGTCCTGGAATGGAGGTCTATCCTCTATATAGTGATGTGTCCTGGAATGGAGGTCTATCCTCTATATAGTGAGGAGTCCTGGAATGGAGGTCTATCCTCTATATAGTGAGGAGTCCTGGAATGGAGGTCTATCCTCTATATAGTGAGGAGTCCTGGGATGGAGGTCTATCCTCTATAGTGAGGAGTCCTGGAATGGAGGTCTATCCTCTATATAGTGAGGGGTCCTGGAATGGAGGTCTATCCTCTATATAGTGATGTGTCCTGGAATGGAGGTCTGTCCTCTATATAGTGAGGAGTCCTGGGATGGAGGTCTATCCTCTATATAGTGAGGAGTCCTGGAATGGAGGTCTATCCTCTATATAGTGAGGAGTCCTGGAATGGAGGTCTATCCTCTATAGTGAGGAGTCCTGGAATGGAGGTCTATCCTCTATATAGTGAGGAGTCCTGGAATGGAGGTCTATCCTCTATATAGTGAGGAGTCCTGGAATGGAGGTCTATCCTCTATATAGTGAGGAGTCCTGGAATGGAGGTCTATAATATACAGTAACCCCTAGTCTATATTTTGTTATGGAGATATAAGGTGCGGACATTTCTCTGCAGTGCCCCAGTAGCCATGTTTGGACATCTCCAGCGTGTTCCTCGTGTTGCTGTGAGCAGTCTGTATGGCCTAGACATGTCAGTATAACCTGTAACGTCTCCCATCAGCACATCTGGGACATTGTAGAGGGAGCAGCGGCTAATTTTGATGACTTGCACCCCCGAGTCCTTCAGCGCAGCAGAACATTGCATAGACAACCATTAATAACCTCATTGATATTCCGTACTGAATAAATCCAGATGTGCCGAATATTTGGTTTGTATCCTGAGATCTCCAGAAATCTGAGCCATTACAATGTGGAGCAGTGTGTATACAGTTGTATATACTGTACGTCCTCCAGTGGATAGCGCTATATACTCCATGTCCTCAGTATATGTACGATGTGTATATGATATATCCTCTGCTATGGGCCTGTCCAGTACATAGTATATACAGTCCTATGAAAAAGTTTGGGCACCCCTATTAATCTTAATCATTTTTAGTTCTAAATATTTTGGTGTTTGCAGCAGCCATTTCAGTTTGATATATCTAATAACTGATGGACACAGTAATATTTCAGGATTGAAATGAGGTTTATTGTACTAACAGAAAATGTGCAATATGCATTAAACCAAAATTTGACCGGTGCAAAAGTATGGGCACCTCAACAGAAAAGTGACATTAATATTTAGTACATCCTCCTTTTGCAAAGATAACAGCCTCTAGTCGCTTCCTGTAGCTTTTAATCAGTTCCTGGATCCTGGATGAAGGGATTTTGGACCATTTCTTTCTACAAAACAATTCAAGTTCAGTTAAGTTTGATGGTCGCCGAGCATGGACAGCCCGCTCTCAAATGATCTGAAAACAAAGATTGTTCAACATAGTTGTTCAGGGGAAGGATACAAAATGTTGTCTCAGAGATTTAACCTGTCAGTTTCCACTGTGAGGAACATAGTAAGGAAATGGAAGAGCACAGGGACAGTTCTTGTTAAGCCCAGAAGTGGCAGGCCAAGAAAAATATCAGAAACGCAGAGAAGAAGAATGGTGAGAACAGTCAAGGACAATCCACAGACACCTCCAAAGAGCTGCAGCATCATCTTGCTGCAGATGGTGTCACTGTGCATCGGTCAACAATACAGCGCACTTTGCACAAGGAGAAGCTGTATGGGAGAGTGATGAGAAAGAAGCCGTTTCTGCACGTACGCCACAAATAGAGTTGCCTGAGGTATGAAAAAGCACATTTGGAGAAGCCAACTTCATTTTGGAAACAAAGATTGAGTTGTTTGGTCATACAAAAAGGCGTTATGCATGGCGTCCAAAAAGAAACAGCATTCCAAGAAAAACACATGCTACCCACTGTAAGATTTGGTGGAGATTCCATCATGCTTTGGGGCTGTGTGGCCAATGCCGGCATCGGGAATCTTGTTAAAGTTGAGGGTCGCATGGATTCCACTCAGTATCAGCAGATTCTTGAGAATAATGTTCAAGAATCAGTGACGAAGTTGAAGTTACGCCGGGGATGGATATTTCAGCAAGACAATGATCCAAAACACCAAAGCTCCAAATCCTCAGGCATTCATGCAGAGGAACAATTACAATGTTCTGGAATGGCCATCCCAGTCCCCAGACCTGAATATCATTGAACATCTGTGGGATGATGTGAAGCGGGCTGTCCATGCTCGGCGACCATCTAACTTAACTGAACTTGAATTGTTTGTCCAAAATCCCTTTATCCAGGATCCAGGAACTGATTAAAAGCTACAGGAAGCGACTAGAGGCTGTTATCTTTGCAAAAGGAGGATCTACTAAATATTAATGTCACTTTTCTGTTGAGGTGCCCATACTTTTGCACCGGTCAAATTTTGGTTTAATGCATATTGCACATTTTCTGTTAGTACAATAAACCTCATTTCAATCCTGAAATATTACTGTGTCCATCAGTTATTAGATATATCAAACTGAAATGGCTGCTGCAAACACCAAAATATTTAGAACTAAAAATGATTAAGATTAATAGGGGTGCCCAAACTTTTTCATAGGACTGTACATAATACAAGCCCTGTAGAGTATTGCACACATGTTATCTCTCATCGTATCAGATAGTTATCTCAGACAGACACAGGAAGAGATCCGGCCTCAAGTCAAAGTGTAACAGCCTGATATACAGCAGTATAATAGTGATATGAGTGGTGGGCTCGCCTGCGGGACATAGGATCGGCCCACCTCATCATAGACATGGGCCCCTCTCCTCTGATATACAGCAGTGACTCGTATACCCGGGGCCTCTCTCCTCTGATATACAGCAGTGACTCGTATACCCGGGGCCCCTCTCCTCTGATATACAGCAGTGACACGTATACCCGGGCCCCTCTCCTCTGATATACAGCAGTGACACATATACCCAGGGCCTCTCTCCTCTGATATACAGCAGTGACACATATACCCGGGCCCCTCTCCTCTGATATACAGCAGTGACACATATACCCGGGCCCCTCTCCTCTGATATACAGCAGTGACACGTACACCCGGGCCCCTCTCCTCTGATATACAGCAGTGACACGTACACCCGGGGCCCCTCTCCTCTGATATACTGCAGTGACGCATGTACCCGGGCCCCTCTCCTCTGATATACAGCAGTGACACATATACCCGGGCCCCTCTCCTCTGATATACAGCAGTGACACGTACACCCGGGCCCCTCTCCTCTGATATACTGCAGTGACACGTATACCCGGGGCCCTCTCCTCTGATATACAGCAGTGACACGAATACCCGGGCCCCTCTCCTCTGATATACAGCAGTGACACGTACACCCGGAGCCCTCTCCTCTGATATACAGCAGTGACACGTATACCCGGGGCCCTCTCCTCTGATATACAGCAGTGACACGTATACCCGGGGCCCCTCTCCTCTGATATACAGCAGTGACACGTATACCCGGGGCCCCTCTCCTCTGATATACAGCAGTGACACGTATACCCGGGGCCCTCTCCTCTGATATACAGCAGTGACACATATACCCGGGGCCCCTCTCCTCTGATATACAGCAGTGACACGTACACCCAGGGCCCCTCTCCTCTGATATACAGCAGTGACACGTATACCCGGGCCCCTCTCCTCTGATATACAGCAGTGACACGTATACCCGGGGCCCCTCTCCTCTGATATACAGCAGTGACACGTATACCCGGGGCCCCTCTCCTCTGATATACAGCAGTGACATATATACCCGGGCCCCTCTCCTCTGATATACAGCAGTGACACGTACACCCGGGCCCCTCTCCTCTGATATACAGCAGTGAAACGTATACCCGGGGCCTCTCTCCTCTGATATACAGCAGTGACACGTACACCCGAGCCCCTCTCCTCTGATATACAGCAGTGACACGTATACCCGGGGCCTCTCTCCTCTGATATACAGCAGTGACACGTATACCCGGGGCCCCTCTCCTCTGATATACAGCAGTGACACGTATACCCGGGCCCCTCTCCTCTGATATACAGCAGTGACACGTATACCCGGGGCCCCTCTCCTCTGATATACAGCAGTGACTCGTATACCCGGGCCCCTCTCCTCTGATATACAGCAGTGAAACGTACACCCGGGCCCCTCTCCTCTGATATACAGCAGTGACACGTATACCCGGGGCCTCTCTCCTCTGATATACAGCAGTGACACGTATACCCGGGGCCCCTCTCCTCTGATATACAGCAGTGACACGTATACCCGGGCCCCTCTCCTCTGATATACAGCAGTGACACGTACACCCGGGCCCCTCTCCTCTGATATACAGCAGTGACACGTACACCCGGGGCCCTCTCCTCTGATATACAGCAGTGACACATATACCCAGGGCCTCTCTCCTCTGATATACAGCAGTGACACATATACCCGGGGCCCTCTCCTCTAATATACAGCAGTGACACATATATCCGGGCCCCTCTCCTCTGATATACAGCAGTGACACGTATACCCGGGGCCCCTCTCCTCTGATATACAGCAGTGACACGTATACCCGGGCCCCTCTCCTCTGATATACAGCAGTGACACGTATACCCGGGCCCCTCTCCTCTGATATACAGCAGTGACACGTACACCCGGGGCCCCTCTCCTCTGATATACAGCAGTGACACGTACACCCAGGGCCCCTCTCCTCTGATATACAGCAGTGACACGTATACCCGGGGCCCCTCTCCTCTGATATACAGCAGTGACACGTATACCCGGGCCTCTCTCCTCTGATATACAGCAGTGACACGTATACCCGGGCCCCTTTCCTCTGATATACAGCAGTGACACGTACACCCGGGGCCCCTCTCCTCTGATATACAGCAGTGACACGTATACCCGGGCCCCTCTCTTCTGATATACAGCAGTGACACGTATACCCGGGGCCCCTCTCCTCTGATATACAGCAGTGACACGTACACCCGGGGCCCCTCTCCTCTGATATACAGCAGTGACACGTATACCCGGGCCCCTCTCCTCTGATATACAGCAGTGACACGTACACCCAGGGCCCCTCTCCTCTGATATACAGCAGTGACACGTATACCCGGGGCCCTCTCCTCTGATATACAGCAGTGACACGTATATCCGGGGCCCCTCTCCTCTGATATACAGCAGTGACACGTACACCCAGGGCCCCTCTCCTCTGATATACAGCAGTGACACGTACACCCGGGGCCCTCTCCTCTGATATACAGCAGTGACAAGTATACCCGGGCCCCTCTCCTCTGATATACAGCAGTGACACGTATACCCGGGCCCCTCTCCTCTGATATACAGCAGTGACACGTACACCCAGGGCCCCTCTCCTCTGATATACAGCAGTGACACGTATACCCGGGCCCCTCTCCTCTGATATACAGCAGTGACACGTATACCCGGGGCCCCCTCTCCTCTGATATACAGCAGTGACACGTACACCCGGGCCCCTCTCCTCTGATATACAGCAGTGACACGTACACCCAGGGCCCCTCTCCTCTGATATACAGCAGTGACACGTACACCCGGGGCCCCTCTCCTCTGATATACAGCAGTGACACGTATACCCGGGCCCCTCTCCTCTGATATACAGCAGTGACAGGTATACCCGGGGCCTCTCTCCTCTGATATACAGCAGTGACACGTATACCCGGGGCCCCTCTCCTCTGATATACAGCAGTGACACGTATACCCGGGCCCCTCTCTCTGATATACAGCAGTGACACGTACACCCAGGGCCCCTCTCCTTGATATACAGCAGTGACACGTACACCCGGGGCCCCCTCTCCTCTGATATACAGCAGTGACACATATACCCGGGCCCTCTCCTCTGATATACAGCAGTGACACGTACACCCAGGGCCCCTCTCCTCTGATATACAGCAGTGACACGTACACCCGGGCCCCTCTCCTCTGATATACAGCAGTGACACGTACACCAGGGCCCTCTCCTCTGATATACAGCAGTGACACGTACACCCGGGGCCCCTCTCCTCTGATATACAGCAGTGACACGTATACCCGGGGCCCCTCTCCTCTGATATACAGCAGTGACACGTACACCCGGGGCCCCTCTCCTCTGATATACAGCAGTGACACGTACACCCGGGGCCCTCTCCTCTGATATACAGCAGTGACACGTATACCCGGGCCCCTCTCCTCTGATATACAGCAGTGACACATATACCCGGGCCCCTCTCCTCTGATATACAGCAGTGACACGTACACCCGGGCCCCTCTCCTCTGATATACAGCAGTGACACGTACACCCGGGGCCCTCTCCTCTGATATACAGCAGTGACACGTATACCCGGGCCCCTCTCCTCTGATATACAGCAGTGACACATATACCCGGGCCCCTCTCCTCTGATATACAGCAGTGACACGTACACCCAGGGCCCCTCTCCTCTGATATACAGCAGTGACACGTATACCGGGGCCCCTCTCCTCTGATATACAGCAGTGACACGTACACCCGGGGCCTCTCTCCTCTGATATACAGCAGTGACACGTACACCCGGGCCCCTCTCCTCTGATATACAGCAGTGACACGTACACCCGGGCCCCTCTCCTCTGATATACAGCAGTGACACGTACACCCGGGCCTCTCTCCTCTGATATACAGTCAGTGACACGTATACCCGGGCCCCTCTCCTCTGATATACAGCAGTGACACGTACACCCGGGGCCCTCTCCTCTGATATACAGCAGTGACACGTATACCCGGGCCCTCTTCTCTGATATACAGCAGTGACACGTATACCCGGCCCCTCTCCTCTGATATACAGCAGTGACACGTACACCAGGGCCCCTCTCCTCTGATATACAGCAGTGACACGTATACCCGGGCCCCTCTCCTCTGATATACAGCAAAGACACGTACACCCAGGGCCCCTCTCCTCTGATATACAGCAGTGACACGTATACCCGGGGCCCCTCTCCTCTGATATACTGCAGTGACACGTATACCCGGGGCCCCTCTCCTCTGATATACAGCAGTGACACGTACACCCGGGGCCTCTCTCCTCTGATATACAGCAGTGACACGTATACCCGGGGCCTCTCTCCTCTGATATACAGCAGTGACACGTATACCCGGGGCCCCTCTCCTCTGATATACTGCAGTGACACATACACCCGGGCCCCTCTCCTCTGATATACAGCAGTGACACGTACACCCGGGCCCCTCTCCTCTGATATACAGCAGTGACACATATACCCGGGCCCCTCTCCTCTGATATACAGCAGTGACACATATACCCGGGCCCCTCTCCTCTGATATACAGCAGTGACACGTATACCCGGGGCCCCCTCTCCTCTGATATACAGCAGTGACACGTATACCCGGGCCCCTCTCCTCTGATATACAGCAGTGACACGTACACCCGGGCCCCTCTCCTCTGATATACAGCAGTGACACGTACACCCGGGGCCCCTCTCCTCTGATATACAGCAGTGACACGTACACCCGGGGCCCCTCTCCTCTGATATACAGCAGTGACACATATACCCGGGCCCCTCTCCTCTGATATACAGCAGTGACACGTACACCCAGGGCCCCTCTCCTCTGATATACAGCAGTGACACATATACCCGGGCCCTCTCCTCTGATATACAGCAGTGACACGTATACCCGGGCCCCTCTCCTCTGATATACAGCAGTGACACGTATACCCGGGCCCCTCTCCTCTGATATACAGCAGTGACACGTATACCCGGGCCCCTCTCCTCTGATATACAGCAGTGACACGTATACCCGGGGCCCTCTCCTCTGATATACAGCAGTGACACGTACACTCGGGCCCTCTCCTCTGATATACAGCAGTGACACGTATACCCGGGCCCCTCTCCTCTGATATACAGCAGTGACACTTACACCAGGGCCCTCTCTCCTCTGATATACAGCAGTGACACGTATACCCGGGCCCCTCTCCTCTGATATACAGCAGTGACACGTACACCCAGGGCCCCTCTCCTCTGATATACAGCAGTGACACGTATACCCGGCGGGCCCCTCTCCTCTGATATACTGCAGTGACACGTATACCCGGGGCCCCTCTCCTCTGATATACAGCAGTGACACGTACACCCGGGGCCTCTCTCCTCTGATATATAGCAGTGACACGTATACCCCGAGGCCTCTCTCCTCTGATATACAAGCAGTGACACATACACCCGGGCCCCCTCTCTCTGATATACAGCAGTGACACATATACCCGGGGCCCCTCTCCTCTGATATACTGCAGTGACACATACACCCGGGCCCCTCTCCTCTGATATACAGCAGTGACACGTACACCCGGGCCCCCTCTCCTCTGATATACAGCAGTGACACATATACCCGGGCCCCCTCTCCTCTGATATACAGCAGTGACACATATACCCGGGCCCCTCTCTCTGATATACAGCAGTGACACGTATACCCGGGGCCCTCTCCTCTGATATACAGCAGTGACACGTATACCCGGGCCCCTCTCCTCTGATATACAGCAGTGACACGTACACCCGGGCCCCTCTCCTCTGATATACAGCAGTGACACGTACACCCGGGCCCCTCTCCTCTGATATACAGCAGTGGACACGTACACCCGGGGCCCCTCTCCTCTGATATACAGCAGTGACACGTACACCAGGGCCCCTCTCCTCTGATATACAGCAGTGACACGTATACCCGGGCCCCTCTCCTCTGATATACAGCAGTGACACGTATACCCGGGCCCCTCTCCTCTGATATACAGCAGTGACACGTATACCCGGGCCCCTCTCCTCTGATATACAGCAGTGACACGTATACCCGGGGCCTCTCCTCTGATATACAGCAGTGACACGTACACTCGGGCCCCTCTCCTCTGATATACAGCAGTGACACGTATACCCGGGCCCCCTCTCCTCTGATATACAGCAGTGACACGTACACTCGGGCCCCTCTCCTCTGATATACAGCAGGGACACGTATACCCGGGCCCCTCTCCTCTGATATACAGCAGTGACACGTATACCCGGGCCCCTCTCCTCTGATATACAGCAGTGACACGTATACCCGGGGCCCTCTCCTCTGATATACAGCAGTGACACGTACACCCGGGGCCCCTCTCCTCTGATATACAGCAGTGACACGTATACCCGGGCCCCTCTCCTCTGATATACAGCAGTGACACGTACACTCGGGCCCCCTCTCCTCTGATATACAGCAGTGACACATACACCCGGGCCCCTCTCCTCTGATATACAGCAGGGACACGTATACCCGGGCCCCTCTCCTCTGATATACAGCAGTGACACGTATACCCGGGCCCCTCTCCTCTGATATACAGCAGTGACACGTATACCCGGGGCCCTCTCCTCTGATATACAGCAGTGACACGTACACTCGGGCCCCTCTCCTCTGATATACAGCAGTGACACGTATACCCGGGCCCCTCTCCTCTGATATACAGCAGTGACACGTATACCCGGGCCCCTCTCCTCTGATATACAGCAGTGACACGTATACCCGGGCCCCTCTCCTCTGATATACAGCAGTGACACGTACACCCGGGGCCCTCTCCTCTGATATACAGCAGTGACACGTACACTCGGGCCCCTCTCCTCTGATATACAGCAGTGACACGTATACCCGGGCCCCTCTCCTCTGATATACAGCAGTGACACATACACCCGGGCCCCTCTCCTCTGATATACAGCAGTGACACGTATACCCCGGGCCCCTCTCCTCTGATATACAGCAGTGACACGTATACCCGGGCCCCTCTGCTCTGATATACAGCAGTGACACGTACACCCAGGGCCCCTCTCCTCTGATATACAGCAGTGACACGTATACCCGGGGCCCCTCTCCTCTGATTATACAGCAGTGACACGTACACCCGGGGCCCCTCTCCTCTGATATACAGCAGTGACACGTATACCCGGGGCCCCTCTCCTCTGATATACAGCAGTGACACGTATACCCGGGGCCTCTCTCCTCTGATATACAGCAGTGACACGTATACCGGGGCCCCTCTCCTCTGATATACAGCAGTGACACGTATACCCGGGCCCCTCTCCTCTGATATACAGCAGTGACACGTATACCCGGGGCCCCTCTCCTCTGATATACAGCAGTGACTCGTATACCCGGGCCCCTCTCCTCTGATATACAGCAGTGAAACGTACACCCGGGCCCCTCTCCTCTGATATACAGCAGTGACACGTATACCCGGGGCCTCTCTCCTCTGATATACAGCAGTGACACGTATACCCGGGGCCCCTCTCCTCTGATATACAGCAGTGACACGTATACCCGGGCCCCTCTCCTCTGATATACAGCAGTGACACGTACACCCGGGCCCCTCTCCTCTGATATACAGCAGTGACACGTACACCGGGGCCCTCTCCTCTGATATACAGCAGTGACACATATACTCAGGGCCTCTCTCCTCTGATATACAGCAGTGACACATATACCCGGGGCCCTCTCCTCTAATATACAGCAGTGACACATATACCCGGGCCCCTCTCCTCTGATATACAGCAGTGACACGTATACCCGGGGCCCCCTCTCCTCTGATATACAGCAGTGACACGTATACCCGGGCCCCTCTCCTCTGATATACATCAGTGACACGTATACCCGGGCCCCTCTCCTCTGATATACAGCAGTGACACGTACACCCGGGGCCCCTCTCCTCTGATATACAGCAGTGACACGTACACCCGGGGCCCCTCTCCTCTGATATACAGCAGTGACACGTACACCCAGGGCCCCTCTCCTCTGATATACAGCCAGTGACACGTATACCCGGGGCCCCTCTCCTCTGATATACAGCAGTGACACGTATACCCGGGCCTCTCTCCTCTGATATACAGCAGTGACACGTATACCCGGGCCCCTTTCCTCTGATATACAGCAGTGACACGTACACCCGGGCCCCTCTTCTCTGATATACAGCAGTGACACGTATACCCGGGCCCCTCTCTTCTGATATACAGCAGTGACACGTATACCCGGGGCCCCTCTCCTCTGATATACAGCAGTGACACGTAAACCCGGGGCCCCTCTCCTCTGATATACAGCAGTGACACGTATACCCGGGCCCCTCTCCTCTGATATACAGCAGTGACACGTACACCCAGGGCCCCTCTCTCTGATATACAGCAGTGACACGTATACCCGGGCCCCTCTCCTCTGATATACAGCAGTGACACGTACACCCAGGGCCCCTCTCCTCTGATATACAGCAGTGACACGTATACCCGGGGCCCTCTCCTCTGATATACAGCAGTGACACGTATATCCGGGGCCCCTCTCCTCTGATATACAGCAATGACACGTACACCCAGGGCCCTCTCCTCTGATATACAGCAGTGACACGTAACACCCGGGGCCCTCTCCTCTGATATACAGCAGTGACACGTATACCCGGGCCCCTCTCCTCTGATATACAGCAGTGACACGTACACCCAGGGCCCCTCTCCTCTGATATACAGCAGTGACACGTATACCCGGGCCCCTCTCCTCTGATATACAGCAGTGACACGTATACCCGGGGCCCCTCTCCTCTGATATACAGCAGTGACACGTACACCCGGGGCCCCTCTCCTCTGATATACAGCAGTGACACGTACACCCAGGGCCCCTCTCCTCTGATATACAGCAGTGACACGTACACCCGGGGCCCCTCTCCTCTGATATACAGCAGTGACACGTATACCCGGGCCCCTCTCCTCTGATATACAGCAGTGACAGGTATACCCGGGGCCTCTCTCCTCTGATATACAGCAGTGACACGTATACCCGGGGCCCCTCTCCTCTGATATACAGCAGTGACACGTATACCCGGGCCCCTCTCCTCTGATATACAGCAGTGACACGTACACCCAGGGCCCCTCTCCTCTGATATACAGCAGTGACACGTACACCCGGGGCCCCTCTCCTCTGATATACAGCAGTGACACATATACCCGGGCCCCTCTCCTCTGATATACAGCAGTGACACGTACACCCGGGCCCCTCTCCTCTGATATACAGCAGTGACACGTACACCCAGGGCCCCTCTCCTCTGATATACAGCAGTGACACGTACACCCGGGGCCCCTCTCCTCTGATATACAGCAGTGACACGTATACCCGGGCCCCTCTCCTCTGATATACAGCAGTGACACGTACACCCGGGGCCCCTCTCCTCTGATATACAGCAGTGACACGTACACCCGGGGCCCTCTCCTCTGATATACAGCAGTGACACGTATACCCGGGCCCCTCTCCTCTGATATACAGCAGTGACACATATACCCGGGCCCCTCTCCTCTGATATACAGCAGTGACACGTACACCCGGGGCCCCTCTCCTCTGATATACAGCAGTGACACGTACACCCGGGGCCCTCTCCTCTGATATACAGCAGTGACACGTATACCCGGGCCCCTCTCCTCTGATATACAGCAGTGACACATATACCCGGGCCCCTCTCCTCTGATATACAGCAGTGACACGTACACCCAGGGCCCCTCTCCTCTGATATACAGCAGTGACACGTATACCCGGGGCCCCTCTCCTCTGATATACAGCAGTGACAAGTACACCCGGGGCCTCTCTCCTCTGATATACAGCAGTGACACGTACACCCGGGCCCCTCTCCTCTGATATACAGCAGTGACACGTACACCCGGGCCCCTCTCCTCTGATATACAGCAGTGACACGTACACCCGGGCCTCTCTCCTCTGATATACAGCAGTGACACGTATACCCGGGCCCCTCTCCTCTGATATACAGCAGTGACACGTACACCCGGGGCCCCCTCCTCTGATATACAGCAGTGACACGTATACCCGGGGCCCCTCTTCTCTGATATACAGCAGTGACACGTATACCCGGGCCCCTCTCCTCTGATATACAGCAGTGACACGTACACCCAGGGCCCCTCTCCTCTGATATACAGCAGTGACACGTATACCCGGGCCCCTCTCCTCTGATATACAGCAAAGACACGTACACCCAGGGCCCCTCTCCTCTGATATACAGCAGTGACACGTATACCTGGGGCCCCTCTCCTCTGATATACTGCAGTGACACGTATACCCGGGGCCCCTCTCCTCTGATATACAGCAGTGACACGTACACCCGGGGCCTCTCTCCTCTGATATACAGCAGTGACACGTATACCCGGGGCCTCTCTCCTCTGATATACAGCAGTGACACATACACCCGGGCCCCTCTCCTCTGATATACAGCAGTGACACATATACCCGGGGCCCCTCTCCTCTGATATACTGCAGTGACACATACACCCGGGCCCCTCTCCTCTGATATACAGCAGTGACACGTACACCCGGGCCCCTCTCCTCTGATATACAGCAGTGACACATATACCCGGGCCCCTCTCCTCTGATATACAGCAGTGACACATATACCCGGGCCCCTCTCCTCTGATATACAGCAGTGACACGTACACCCGGGCCCCTCTCCTCTGATATACAGCAGTGACACGTACACCCGGGCCCCTCTCCTCTGATATACAGCAGTGACACGTACACCCGGGCCTCTCTCCTCTGATATACAGCAGTGACACGTATACCCGGGCCCCTCTCCTCTGATATACAGCAGTGACACGTACACCCGGGGCCCTCTCCTCTGATATACAGCAGTGACACGTATACCCGGGGCCCCTCTTCTCTGATATACAGCAGTGACACGTATACCCGGGCCCCTCTCCTCTGATATACAGCAGTGACACGTACACCCAGGGCCCCTCTCCTCTGATATACAGCAGTGACACGTATACCCGGGCCCCTCTCCTCTGATATACAGCAAAGACACGTACACCCAGGGCCCCTCTCCTCTGATATACAGCAGTGACACGTATACCCGGGGCCCCTCTCCTCTGATATACTGCAGTGACACGTATACCCGGGGCCCCTCTCCTCTGATATACAGCAGTGACACGTACACCCGGGGCCTCTCTCCTCTGATATACAGCAGTGACACGTATACCCGGGGCCTCTCTCCTCTGATATACAGCAGTGACACATACACCCGGGCCCCTCTCCTCTGATATACAGCAGTGACACATATACCCGGGGCCCCTCTCCTCTGATATACTGCAGTGACACATACACCCGGGCCCCTCTCCTCTGATATACAGCAGTGACACGTACACCCGGGCCCCTCTCCTCTGATATACAGCAGTGACACATATACCCGGGCCCCTCTCCTCTGATATACAGCAGTGACACATATACCCGGGCCCCTCTCCTCTGATATACAGCAGTGACACGTATACCCGGGGCCCCTCTCCTCTGATATACAGCAGTGACACGTATACCCGGGCCCCTCTCCTCTGATATACAGCAGTGACACGTACACCCGGGCCCCTCTCCTCTGATATACAGCAGTGACACGTACACCCGGGGCCCCTCTCCTCTGATATACAGCAGTGACACGTACACCCGGGGCCCCTCTCCTCTGATATACAGCAGTGACACATATACCCGGGCCCCTCTCCTCTGATATACAGCAGTGACACGTACACCCAGGGCCCCTCTCCTCTGATATACAGCAGTGACACATATACCCGGGCCCCTCTCCTCTGATATACAGCAGTGACACGTATACCCGGGCCCCTCTCCTCTGATATACAGCAGTGACACGTATACCCGGGCCCCTCTCCTCTGATATACAGCAGTGACACGTATACCCGGGCCCCTCTCCTCTGATATACAGCAGTGACACGTATACCCGGGGCCCTCTCCTCTGATATACAGCAGTGACACGTACACTCGGGCCCCTCTCCTCTGATATACAGCAGTGACACGTATACCCGGGCCCCTCTCCTCTGATATACAGCAGTGACACGTACACCCAGGGCCCCTCTCCTCTGATATACAGCAGTGACACGTATACCCGGGCCCCTCTCCTCTGATATACAGCAGTGACACGTACACCCAGGGCCCCTCTCCTCTGATATACAGCAGTGACACGTATACCCGGGGCCCCTCTCCTCTGATATACTGCAGTGACACGTATACCCGGGGCCCCTCTCCTCTGATATACAGCAGTGACACGTACACCCGGGTCCTCTCTCCTCTGATATATAGCAGTGACACGTATACCCGAGGCCTCTCTCCTCTGATATACAGCAGTGACACATACACCCGGGCCCCTCTCCTCTGATATACAGCAGTGACACATATACCCGGGGCCCCTCTCCTCTGATATACTGCAGTGACACATACACCCGGGCCCCTCTCCTCTGATATACAGCAGTGACACGTACACCCGGGCCCCTCTCCTCTGATATACAGCAGTGACACATATACCCGGGCCCCTCTCCTCTGATATACAGCAGTGACACATATACCCGGGCCCCTCTCCTCTGATATACAGCAGTGACACGTATACCCGGGGCCCCTCTCCTCTGATATACAGCAGTGACACGTATACCCGGGCCCCTCTCCTCTGATATACAGCAGTGACACGTACACCCGGGCCCCTCTCCTCTGATATACAGCAGTGACACGTACACCCGGGGCCCCTCTCCTCTGATATACAGCAGTGACACGTACACCCGGGGCCCCTCTCCTCTGATATACAGCAGTGACACGTACACCCAGGGCCCCTCTCCTCTGATATACAGCAGTGACACGTATACCCGGGCCCCTCTCCTCTGATATACAGCAGTGACACGTATACCCGGGCCCCTCTCCTCTGATATACAGCAGTGACACGTATACCCGGGCCCCTCTCCTCTGATATACAGCAGTGACACGTATACCCGGGGCCCTCTCCTCTGATATACAGCAGTGACACGTACACTCGGGCCCCTCTCCTCTGATATACAGCAGTGACACGTATACCCGGGCCCCTCTCCTCTGATATACAGCAGTGACACGTACACTCGGGCCCCTCTCCTCTGATATACAGCAGGGACACGTATACCCGGGCCCCTCTCCTCTGATATACAGCAGTGACACGTATACCCGGGCCCCTCTCCTCTGATATACAGCAGTGACACGTATACCCGGGGCCCTCTCCTCTGATATACAGCAGTGACACGTACACCCGGGGCCCCTCTCCTCTGATATACAGCAGTGACACGTATACCCGGGCCCCTCTCCTCTGATATACAGCAGTGACACGTACACTCGGGCCCCTCTCCTCTGATATACAGCAGTGACACATACACCCGGGCCCCTCTCCTCTGATATACAGCAGGGACACGTATACCCGGGCCCCTCTCCTCTGATATACAGCAGTGACACGTATACCCGGGCCCCTCTCCTCTGATATACAGCAGTGACACGTATACCCGGGGCCCTCTCCTCTGATATACAGCAGTGACACGTACACTCGGGCCCCTCTCCTCTGATATACAGCAGTGACACGTATACCCGGGCCCCTCTCCTCTGATATACAGCAGTGACACGTACACCCAGGGCCCCTCTCCTCTGATATACAGCAGTGACACGTATACCCGGGGCCCCTCTCCTCTGATATACAGCAGTGACACGTACACCCGGGGCCCCTCTCCTCTGATATACAGCAGTGACACGTATACCCGGGGCCCCTCTCCTCTGATATACAGCAGTGACACGTATACCCGGGGCCTCTCTCCTCTGATATACAGCAGTGACACGTATACCCGGGGCCCCTCTCCTCTGATATACAGCAGTGACACGTATACCCGGGCCCCTCTCCTCTGATATACAGCAGTGACACGTATACCCGGGGCCCCTCTCCTCTGATATACAGCAGTGACTCGTATACCCGGGCCCCTCTCCTCTGATATACAGCAGTGAAACGTACACCCGGGCCCCTCTCCTCTGATATACAGCAGTGACACGTATACCCGGGGCCTCTCTCCTCTGATATACAGCAGTGACACGTATACCCGGGGCCCCTCTCCTCTGATATACAGCAGTGACACGTATACCCGGGCCCCTCTCCTCTGATATACAGCAGTGACACGTACACCCGGGCCCCTCTCCTCTGATATACAGCAGTGACACGTACACCCGGGGCCCTCTCCTCTGATATACAGCAGTGACACATATACTCAGGGCCTCTCTCCTCTGATATACAGCAGTGACACATATACCCGGGGCCCTCTCCTCTAATATACAGCAGTGACACATATACCCGGGCCCCTCTCCTCTGATATACAGCAGTGACACGTATACCCGGGGCCCCTCTCCTCTGATATACAGCAGTGACACGTATACCCGGGCCCCTCTCCTCTGATATACAGCAGTGACACGTATACCCGGGCCCCTCTCCTCTGATATACAGCAGTGACACGTACACCCGGGGCCCCTCTCCTCTGATATACAGCAGTGACACGTACACCCGGGGCCCCTCTCCTCTGATATACAGCAGTGACACGTACACCCAGGGCCCCTCTCCTCTGATATACAGCAGTGACACGTATACCCGGGGCCCCTCTCCTCTGATATACAGCAGTGACACGTATACCCGGGCCTCTCTCCTCTGATATACAGCAGTGACACGTATACCCGGGCCCCTTTCCTCTGATATACAGCAGTGACACGTACACCCGGGGCCCCTCTTCTCTGATATACAGCAGTGACACGTATACCCGGGCCCCTCTCTTCTGATATACAGCAGTGACACGTATACCCGGGGCCCCTCTCCTCTGATATACAGCAGTGACACGTACACCCGGGGCCCCTCTCCTCTGATATACAGCAGTGACACGTATACCCGGGCCCCTCTCCTCTGATATACAGCAGTGACACGTACACCCAGGGCCCCTCTCCTCTGATATACAGCAGTGACACGTATACCCGGGGCCCTCTCCTCTGATATACAGCAGTGACACGTATATCCGGGGCCCCTCTCCTCTGATATACAGCAATGACACGTACACCCAGGGCCCCTCTACTCTGATATACAGCAGTGACACGTACACCCGGGGCCCTCTCCTCTGATATACAGCAGTGACACGTATACCCGGGCCCCTCTCCTCTGATATACAGCAGTGACACGTACACCCAGGGCCCCTCTCCTCTGATATACAGCAGTGACACGTATACCCGGGCCCCTCTCCTCTGATATACAGCAGTGACACGTATACCCGGGGCCCCTCTCCTCTGATATACAGCAGTGACACGTACACCCGGGGCCCCTCTCCTCTGATATACAGCAGTGACACGTACACCCAGGGCCCCTCTCCTCTGATATACAGCAGTGACACGTACACCCGGGGCCCCTCTCCTCTGATATACAGCAGTGACACGTATACCCGGGCCCCTCTCCTCTGATATACAGCAGTGACAGGTATACCCGGGGCCTCTCTCCTCTGATATACAGCAGTGACACGTATACCCGGGGCCCCTCTCCTCTGATATACAGCAGTGACACGTATACCCGGGCCCCTCTCCTCTGATATACAGCAGTGACACGTACACCCAGGGCCCCTCTCCTCTGATATACAGCAGTGACTCGTATACCCGGGGCCCCTCTCCTCTGATATACAGCAGTGACTCGTATACCCGGGCCCCTCTCCTCTGATATACAGCAGCGACACGTACACCCGGGCCCCTCTCCTCTGATATACAGCAGTGACACGTACACCCAGGGCCCCTCTCCTCTGATATACAGCAGTGACACGTACACCCGGGGCCCCTCTCCTCTGATATACAGCAGTGACACGTATACCCGGGCCCCTCTCCTCTGATATACAGCAGTGACACGTACACCCGGGGCCCCTCTCCTCTGATATACAGCAGTAACACGTACACCCGGGGCCCTCTCCTCTGATATACAGCAGTGACACGTATACCCGGGCCCCTCTCCTCTGATATACAGCAGTGACACGTACACCCAGGGCCCCTCTCCTCTGATATACAGCAGTGACACGTATACCCGGGGCCCCTCTCCTCTGATATACTGCAGTGACACGTATACCCGGGGCCCCTCTCCTCTGATATACAGCAGTGACACGTACACCCGGGGCCTCTCTCCTCTGATATACAGCAGTGACACGTATACCCGGGGCCCCTCTCCTCTGATATATAGCAGTGACACGTACACCCGGGGCCCCTCTCCTCTGATATACAGCAGTGACACGTACACCCGGGGCCCCTCTCCTCTGATATACAGCAGTGACACGTACACCCGGGGCCCTCTCCTCTGATATACAGCAGTGACACGTATACCCGGGCCCCTCTCCTCTGATATACAGCAGTGACACATATACCCGGGCCCCTCTCCTCTGATATACAGCAGTGACACGTATACCCGGGCCCCTCTCCTCTGATATACAGCAGTGACACGTACACCCAGGGCCCCTCTCCTCTGATATACAGCAGTGACACGTATACCCGGGCCCCTCTCCTCTGATATACAGCAAAGACACGTACACCCAGGGCCCCTCTCCTCTGATATACAGCAGTGACACGTATACCCGGGGCCCCTCTCCTCTGATATACTGCAGTGACACGTATACCCGGGGCCCCTCTCCTCTGATATACAGCAGTGACACGTACACCCGGGGCCTCTCTCCTCTGATATACAGCAGTGACACGTATACCCGGGGCCTCTCTCCTCTGATATACAGCAGTGACACATACACCCGGGCCCCTCTCCTCTGATATACAGCAGTGACACAAACACCCGGGCCCCTCTCCTCTGATATACAGCAGTGACACATATACCCGGGCCCCTCTCCTCTGATATACAGCAGTGACACATATACCCGGGCCCCTCTCCTCTGATATACAGCAGTGACACATACACCCGGGCCCCTCTCCTCTGATATACAGCAGTGACACGTACACCCGGGCCCCTCTCCTCTGATATACAGCAGTGACACGTACACCCGGGGCCCCTCTCCTCTGATATACAGCAGTGACACGTACACCCGGGGCCCCTCTCCTCTGATATACAGCAGTGACACATATACCCGGGCCCCTCTCCTCTGATATACAGCAGTGACACGTACACCCGGGCCCCTCTCCTCTGATATACAGCAGTGACACGTACACCCGGGGCCCCTCTCCTCTGATATACAGCAGTGACACGTACACCCGGGGCCCCTCTCCTCTGATATACAGCAGTGACACATATACCCGGGCCCCTCTCCTCTGATATACAGCAGTGACACGTACACCCAGGGCCCCTCTCCTCTGATATACAGCAGTGACACATATACCCGGGCCCCTCTCCTCTGATATACAGCAGTGACACGTATACCCGGGCCCCTCTCCTCTGATATACAGCAGTGACACGTATACCCGGGCCCCTCTCCTCTGATATACAGCAGTGACACGTATACCCGGGCCCCTCTCCTCTGATATACAGCAGTGACACGTATACCCGGGGCCCTCTCCTCTGATATACAGCAGTGACACGTACACTCGGGCCCCTCTCCTCTGATATACAGCAGTGACACGTATACCCGGGCCCCTCTCCTCTGATATACAGCAGTGACACGTACACCCAGGGCCCCTCTCCTCTGATATACAGCAGTGACACGTATACCCGGGCCCCTCTCCTCTGATATACAGCAGTGACACGTACACCCAGGGCCCCTCTCCTCTGATATACAGCAGTGACACGTATACCCGGGGCCCCTCTCCTCTGATATACTGCAGTGACACGTATACCCGGGGCCCCTCTCCTCTGATATACAGCAGTGACACGTACACCCGGGGCCTCTCTCCTCTGATATATAGCAGTGACACGTATACCCGAGGCCTCTCTCCTCTGATATACAGCAGTGACACATACACCCGGGCCCCTCTCCTCTGATATACAGCAGTGACACATATACCCGGGGCCCCTCTCCTCTGATATACTGCAGTGACACATACACCCGGGCCCCTCTCCTCTGATATACAGCAGTGACACGTACACCCGGGCCCCTCTCCTCTGATATACAGCAGTGACACATATACCCGGGCCCCTCTCCTCTGATATACAGCAGTGACACATATACCCGGGCCCCTCTCCTCTGATATACAGCAGTGACACGTATACCCGGGGCCCCTCTCCTCTGATATACAGCAGTGACACGTATACCCGGGCCCCTCTCCTCTGATATACAGCAGTGACACGTACACCCGGGCCCCTCTCCTCTGATATACAGCAGTGACACGTACACCCGGGGCCCCTCTCCTCTGATATACAGCAGTGACACGTACACCCGGGGCCCCTCTCCTCTGATATACAGCAGTGACACGTACACCCAGGGCCCCTCTCCTCTGATATACAGCAGTGACACGTATACCCGGGCCCCTCTCCTCTGATATACAGCAGTGACACGTATACCCGGGCCCCTCTCCTCTGATATACAGCAGTGACACGTATACCCGGGCCCCTCTCCTCTGATATACAGCAGTGACACGTATACCCGGGGCCCTCTCCTCTGATATACAGCAGTGACACGTACACTCGGGCCCCTCTCCTCTGATATACAGCAGTGACACGTATACCCGGGCCCCTCTCCTCTGATATACAGCAGTGACACGTACACTCGGGCCCCTCTCCTCTGATATACAGCAGGGACACGTATACCCGGGCCCCTCTCCTCTGATATACAGCAGTGACACGTATACCCGGGCCCCTCTCCTCTGATATACAGCAGTGACACGTATACCCGGGGCCCTCTCCTCTGATATACAGCAGTGACACGTACACCCGGGGCCCCTCTCCTCTGATATACAGCAGTGACACGTATACCCGGGCCCCTCTCCTCTGATATACAGCAGTGACACGTACACTCGGGCCCCTCTCCTCTGATATACAGCAGTGACACATACACCCGGGCCCCTCTCCTCTGATATACAGCAGGGACACGTATACCCGGGCCCCTCTCCTCTGATATACAGCAGTGACACGTATACCCGGGCCCCTCTCCTCTGATATACAGCAGTGACACGTATACCCGGGGCCCTCTCCTCTGATATACAGCAGTGACACGTACACTCGGGCCCCTCTCCTCTGATATACAGCAGTGACACGTATACCCGGGCCCCTCTCCTCTGATATACAGCAGTGACACGTATACCCGGGCCCCTCTCCTCTGATATACAGCAGTGACACGTATACCCGGGGCCCTCTCCTCTGATATACAGCAGTGACACGTACACCCGGGCCCCTCTCCTCTGATATACAGCAGTGACACGTATACCCGGGCCCCTCTCCTCTGATATACAGCAGTGACACGTACACCCGGGGCCCTCTCCTCTGATATACAGCAGTGACACGTACACTCGGGCCCCTCTCCTCTGATATACAGCAGTGACACGTATACCCGGGCCCCTCTCCTCTGATATACAGCAGTGACACATACACCCGGGCCCCTCTCCTCTGATATACAGCAGTGACACGTATACCCGGGCCCCTCTCCTCTGATATACAGCAGTGACACGTATACCCGGGCCCCTCTCCTCTGATATACAGCAGTGACACGTATACCCGGGCCCCTCTCCTCTGATATACAGCAGTGACACGTACACCCAGGGCCCCTCTCCTCTGATATACAGCAGTGACACGTATACCCGGGGCCCCTCTCCTCTGATATACAGCAGTGACACGTACACCCGGGGCCCCTCTCCTCTGATATACAGCAGTGACACGTATACCCGGGGCCCCTCTCCTCTGATATACAGCAGTGACACGTATACCCGGGGCCTCTCTCCTCTGATATACAGCAGTGACACGTATACCCGGGGCCCCTCTCCTCTGATATACAGCAGTGACACGTATACCCGGGCCCCTCTCCTCTGATATACAGCAGTGACACGTATACCCGGGGCCCCTCTCCTCTGATATACAGCAGTGACTCGTATACCCGGGCCCCTCTCCTCTGATATACAGCAGTGAAACGTACACCCGGGCCCCTCTCCTCTGATATACAGCAGTGACACGTATACCCGGGGCCTCTCTCCTCTGATATACAGCAGTGACACGTATACCCGGGGCCCCTCTCCTCTGATATACAGCAGTGACACGTATACCCGGGCCCCTCTCCTCTGATATACAGCAGTGACACGTACACCCGGGCCCCTCTCCTCTGATATACAGCAGTGACACGTACACCCGGGGCCCTCTCCTCTGATATACAGCAGTGACACATATACTCAGGGCCTCTCTCCTCTGATATACAGCAGTGACACATATACCCGGGGCCCTCTCCTCTAATATACAGCAGTGACACATATACCCGGGCCCCTCTCCTCTGATATACAGCAGTGACACGTATACCCGGGGCCCCTCTCCTCTGATATACAGCAGTGACACGTATACCCGGGCCCCTCTCCTCTGATATACAGCAGTGACACGTATACCCGGGCCCCTCTCCTCTGATATACAGCAGTGACACGTACACCCGGGGCCCCTCTCCTCTGATATACAGCAGTGACACGTACACCCGGGGCCCCTCTCCTCTGATATACAGCAGTGACACGTACACCCAGGGCCCCTCTCCTCTGATATACAGCAGTGACACGTATACCCAGGGCCCCTCTCCTCTGATATACAGCAGTGACACGTATACCCGGGCCTCTCTCCTCTGATATACAGCAGTGACACGTATACCCGGGCCCCTTTCCTCTGATATACAGCAGTGACACGTACACCCGGGGCCCCTCTTCTCTGATATACAGCAGTGACACGTATACCCGGGCCCCTCTCTTCTGATATACAGCAGTGACACGTATACCCGGGGCCCCTCTCCTCTGATATACAGCAGTGACACGTACACCCGGGGCCCCTCTCCTCTGATATACAGCAGTGACACGTATACCCGGGCCCCTCTCCTCTGATATACAGCAGTGACACGTACACCCAGGGCCCCTCTCCTCTGATATACAGCAGTGACACGTATACCCGGGGCCCTCTCCTCTGATATACAGCAGTGACACGTATATCCGGGGCCCCTCTCCTCTGATATACAGCAATGACACGTACACCCAGGGCCCCTCTCCTCTGATATACAGCAGTGACACGTACACCCGGGGCCCTCTCCTCTGATATACAGCAGTGACACGTATACCCGGGCCCCTCTCCTCTGATATACAGCAGTGACACGTACACCCAGGGCCCCTCTCCTCTGATATACAGCAGTGACACGTATACCCGGGCCCCTCTCCTCTGATATACAGCAGTGACACGTATACCCGGGGCCCCTCTCCTCTGATATACAGCAGTGACACGTACACCCGGGGCCCCTCTCCTCTGATATACAGCAGTGACACGTACACCCAGGGCCCCTCTCCTCTGATATACAGCAGTGACACGTACACCCGGGGCCCCTCTCCTCTGATATACAGCAGTGACACGTATACCCGGGCCCCTCTCCTCTGATATACAGCAGTGACAGGTATACCCGGGGCCTCTCTCCTCTGATATACAGCAGTGACACGTATACCCGGGGCCCCTCTCCTCTGATATACAGCAGTGACACGTATACCCGGGCCCCTCTCCTCTGATATACAGCAGTGACACGTACACCCAGGGCCCCTCTCCTCTGATATACAGCAGTGACACGTACACCCGGGGCCCCTCTCCTCTGATATACAGCAGTGACACATATACCCGGGCCCCTCTCCTCTGATATACAGCAGTGACACATACACCCGGGGCCCCTCTCCTCTGATATACAGCAGTGACTCGTATACCCGGGGCCCCTCTCCTCTGATATACAGCAGTGACTCGTATACCCGGGCCCCTCTCCTCTGATATACAGCAGCGACACGTACACCCGGGCCCCTCTCCTCTGATATACAGCAGTGACACGTACACCCAGGGCCCCTCTCCTCTGATATACAGCAGTGACACGTACACCCGGGGCCCCTCTCCTCTGATATACAGCAGTGACACGTATACCCGGGCCCCTCTCCTCTGATATACAGCAGTGACACGTACACCCGGGGCCCCTCTCCTCTGATATACAGCAGTAACACGTACACCCGGGGCCCTCTCCTCTGATATACAGCAGTGACACGTATACCCGGGCCCCTCTCCTCTGATATACAGCAGTGACACGTACACCCAGGGCCCCTCTCCTCTGATATACAGCAGTGACACGTATACCCGGGGCCCCTCTCCTCTGATATACTGCAGTGACACGTATACCCGGGGCCCCTCTCCTCTGATATACAGCAGTGACACGTACACCCGGGGCCTCTCTCCTCTGATATACAGCAGTGACACGTATACCCGGGGCCTCTCTCCTCTGATATACAGCAGTGACACATACACCCGGGCCCCTCTCCTCTGATATACAGCAGTGACACGTATACCCGGGGCCTCTCTCCTCTGATATACAGCAGTGACACATATACCCGGGGCCCCTCTCCTCTGATATACAGCAGTGACACGTATACCCGGGCCCCTCTCCTCTGATATACAGCAGTGACACGTACACCCGGGCCCCTCTCCTCTGATATACAGCAGTGACACGTACACCCGGGGCCCCTCTCCTCTGATATACAGCAGTGACACGTACACCCGGGGCCCCTCTCCTCTGATATACAGCAGTGACACATATACCCGGGCCCCTCTCCTCTGATATACAGCAGTGACACGTACACCCAGGGCCCCTCTCCTCTGATATACAGCAGTGACACGTATACCCGGGCCCCTCTCCTCTGATATACAGCAGTGACACGTATACCCGGGCCCCTCTCCTCTGATATACAGCAGTGACACGTATACCCGGGCCCCTCTCCTCTGATATACAGCAGTGACACGTATACCCGGGCCCCTCTCCTCTGATATACAGCAGTGACACGTACACTCGGGCCCCTCTCCTCTGATATACAGCAGTGACACGTATACCCGGGCCCCTCTCCTCTGATATACAGCAGTGACACGTACACCCAGGGCCCCTCTCCTCTGATATACAGCAGTGACACGTATACCCGGGCCCCTCTCCTCTGATATACAGCAGTGACACGTACACCCAGGGCCCCTCTCCTCTGATATACAGCAGTGACACGTATACCCGGGGCCCCTCTCCTCTGATATACTGCAGTGACACGTATACCCGGGGCCCCTCTCCTCTGATATACAGCAGTGACACGTACACCCGGGGCCTCTCTCCTCTGATATACAGCAGTGACACGTATACCCGGGGCCTCTCTCCTCTGATATACAGCAGTGACACATACACCCGGGCCCCTCTCCTCTGATATACAGCAGTGACACATATACCCGGGCCCCTCTCCTCTGATATACAGCAGTGACACATATACCCGGGCCCCTCTCCTCTGATATACAGCAGTGACACGTATACCCGGGGCCCCTCTCCTCTGATATACAGCAGTGACACGTATACCCGGGCCCCTCTCCTCTGATATACAGCAGTGACACGTACACCCGGGCCCCTCTCCTCTGATATACAGCAGTGACACGTACACCCGGGGCCCCTCTCCTCTGATATACAGCAGTGACACGTACACCCGGGGCCCCTCTCCTCTGATATACAGCAGTGACACGTATACCCGGGCCCCTCTCCTCTGATATACAGCAGTGACACGTATACCCGGGCCCCTCTCCTCTGATATACAGCAGTGACACGTATACCCGGGCCCCTCTCCTCTGATATACAGCAGTGACACGTATACCCGGGGCCCTCTCCTCTGATATACAGCAGTGACACGTACACTCGGGCCCCTCTCCTCTGATATACAGCAGTGACACGTATACCCGGGCCCCTCTCCTCTGATATACAGCAGTGACACGTACACTCGGGCCCCTCTCCTCTGATATACAGCAGGGACACGTATACCCGGGCCCCTCTCCTCTGATATACAGCAGTGACACGTATACCCGGGCCCCTCTCCTCTGATATACAGCAGTGACACGTATACCCGGGGCCCTCTCCTCTGATATACAGCAGTGACACGTACACCCGGGGCCCCTCTCCTCTGATATACAGCAGTGACACGTATACCCGGGCCCCTCTCCTCTGATATACAGCAGTGACACGTACACTCGGGCCCCTCTCCTCTGATATACAGCAGTGACACATACACCCGGGCCCCTCTCCTCTGATATACAGCAGGGACACGTATACCCGGGCCCCTCTCCTCTGATATACAGCAGTGACACGTATACCCGGGCCCCTCTCCTCTGATATACAGCAGTGACACGTATACCCGGGGCCCTCTCCTCTGATATACAGCAGTGACACGTACACTCGGGCCCCTCTCCTCTGATATACAGCAGTGACACGTATACCCGGGCCCCTCTCCTCTGATATACAGCAGTACACGTATACCCGGGCCCCTCTCCTCTGATATACAGCAGTGACACGTATACCCGGGGCCCTCTCCTCTGATATACAGCAGTGACACGTACACCCGGGCCCCTCTCCTCTGATATACAGCAGTGACACGTATACCCGGGCCCCTCTCCTCTGATATACAGCAGTGACACGTACACCCGGGGCCCTCTCCTCTGATATACAGCAGTGACACGTACACTCGGGCCCCTCTCCTCTGATATACAGCAGTGACACGTATACCCGGGCCCCTCTCCTCTGATATACAGCAGTGACACATACACCCGGGCCCCTCTCCTCTGATATACAGCAGTGACACGTATACCCGGGCCCCTCTCCTCTGATATACAGCAGTGACACGTATACCCGGGCCCCTCTCCTCTGATATACAGCAGTGACACGTACACCCGGGGCCCCTCTCCTCTGATATACAGCAGTGACACGTACACCCGGGCCCCTCTCCTCTGATATACAGCAGTGACACGTATACCCGGGCCCCTCTCCTCTGATATACAGCAGTGACACGTATACCCGGGCCCCTCTCCTCTGATATACAGCAGTGACACGTACACCCAGGGCCCCTCTCCTCTGATATACAGCAGTGACACGTATACCCGGGGCCCCTCTCCTCTGATATACAGCAGTGACACGTACACCCGGGGCCCCTCTCCTCTGATATACAGCAGTGACTCGTACACCCAGGGCCCCTCTCCTCTGATATACAGCAGTGACACGTACACCCGGGGCCCCTCTCCTCTGATATACAGCAGTGACACGTATACCCGGGCCCCTCTCCTCTGATATACAGCAGTGACACGTACACCCGGGCCCCTCTCCTCTGATATACTGCAGTGACGCATATACCCGGGCCCCTCTCCTCTGATATACAGCAGTGACACATATACCCGGGCCCCTCTCCTCTGATATACAGCAGTGACTCGTATACCCGGGCCCCTCTCCTCTGATATACAGCAGCGACACGTACACCCGGGCCCCTCTCCTCTGATATACAGCAGTGACACGTACACCCGGGCCCCTCTCCTCTGATATACAGCAGTGACACGTATACCCGGGGCCTCTCTCCTCTGATATACAGCAGTGACACGTACACCCGGGCCCCTCTCCTCTGATATACAGCAGTGACACGTATACCCGGGCCCCTCTCCTCTGATATACAGCAGTGACACGTACACTCGGGCCCCTCTCCTCTGATATACAGCAGTGACACGTATACCCGGGCCCCTCTCCTCTGATATACAGCAGTGACACGTATACCCGGGGCCCTCTCCTCTGATATACAGCAGAGACACGTATACCCGGGCCCCTCTCCTCTAATATACAGCAGTGACACATACACCCGGGCCCCTCTCCTCTGATATACAGCAGTGACACGTACACCCAGGGCCCCTCTCCTCTGATATACAGCAGTGACGCGTACACCCAGGGCCCCTCTCCTCTGATATACAGCAGTGACACGTATACCCGGGGCCCCTCTCCTCTGATATACAGCAGTGACACGTACACCCGGGGCCCCTCTCCTCTGATATACAGCAGTGACACGTATACCCGGGCCCCTCTCCTCTGATATACAGCAGTGACACGTACACCCAGGGCCCCTCTCCTCTGATATACAGCAGTGACGCGTACACCCAGGGCCCCTCTCCTCTGATATACAGCAGTGACACGTACACCCGGGGCCCCTCTCCTCTGATATACAGCAGTGACACGTATACCCGGGGCCCCTCTCCTCTGATATACAGCAGTGACACGTACACCCGGGGCCTCTCTCCTCTGATATACAGCAGTGACACGTATACCCGGGGCCTCTCTCCTCTGATATACAGCAGTGACACATACACCCGGGCCCCTCTCCTCTGATATACAGCAGTGACACATATACCCGGGGCCCCTCTCCTCTGATATACTGCAGTGACACATATACCCGGGCCCCTCTCCTCTGATATACAGCAGTGACACGTATACCCGGGGCCTCTCTCCTCTGATATACAGCAGTGACACATATACCCAGGGCCTCTCTCCTCTGATATACAGCAGTGACACATATACCCGGGGCCCCTCTCCTCTGATATACAGCAGTGACACGTATACCCGGGCCCCTCTCCTCTGATATACAGCAGTGACTTGTACACCCGGGGCCCCTCTCCTCTGATATACAGCAGTGACACGTACACCCGGGGCCCCTCTCCTCTGATATACAGCAGTGACACGTACACCCAGGGCCCCTCTCCTCTGATATACAGCAGTGACACGTATACCCGGGGCCCCTCTCCTCTGATATACAGCAGTGACACGTATACCCGGGCCTCTCTCCTCTGATATACAGCAGTGACACGTATACCCGGGCCCCTTTCCTCTGATATACAGCAGTGACACGTACACCCGGGGCCCCTCTCCTCTGATATACAGCAGTGACACGTATACCCGGGCCCCTCTCTTCTGATATACAGCAGTGACACGTATACCCGGGGCCCCTCTCCTCTGATATACAGCAGTGACACGTACACCCGGGGCCCCTCTCCTCTGATATACAGCAGTGACACGTATACCCGGGCCCCTCTCCTCTGATATACAGCAGTGACACGTACACCCAGGGCCCCTCTCCTCTGATATACAGCAGTGACACGTATACCCGGAGCCCTCTCCTCTGATATACAGCAGTGACACGTATATCCGGGGCCCCTCTCCTCTGATATACAGCAGTGACACGTACACCCAGGGCCCCTCTCCTCTGATATACAGCAGTGACACGTACACCCGGGGCCCTCTCCTCTGATATACAGCAGTGACAAGTATACCCGGGCCCCTCTCCTCTGATATACAGCAGTGACACGTATACCCGGGCCCCTCTCCTCTGATATACAGCAGTGACACGTACACCCAGGGCCCCTCTCCTCTGATATACAGCAGTGACACGTACACCCGGGGCCCCTCTCCTCTGATATACAGCAGTGACACGTATACCCGGGCCCCTCTCCTCTGATATACAGCAGTGACAGGTATACCCGGGGCCTCTCTCCTCTGATATACAGCAGTGACACGTATACCCGGGGCCCCTCTCCTCTGATATACAGCAGTGACACGTACACCCAGGGCCCCTCTCCTCTGATATACAGCAGTGACACGTACACCCGGGGCCCCTCTCCTCTGATATACAGCAGTGACACATATACCCGGGGCCCCTCTCCTCTGATATACAGCAGTGACACGTATACCCGGGCCCCTCTCCTCTGATATACAGCAGTGACAGGTATACCCGGGGCCTCTCTCCTCTGATATACAGCAGTGACACGTATACCCGGGGCCCCTCTCCTCTGATATACAGCAGTGACACGTATACCCGGGCCCCTCTCCTCTGATATACAGCAGTGACACGTACACCCGGGCCCCTCTCCTCTGATATACAGCAGTGACACGTACACCCGGGGCCCCTCTCCTCTGATATACAGCAGTGACACGTACACCCAGGGCCCCTCTCCTCTGATATACAGCAGTGACACGTACACCCGGGGCCCCTCTCCTCTGATATACAGCAGTGACACGTACACCCGGGCCCCTCTCCTCTGATATACAGCAGTGACACGTACACCCAGGGCCCCTCTCCTCTGATATACAGCAGTGACACGTACACCCGGGGCCCCTCTCCTCTGATATACAGCAGTGACACGTATACCCGGGCCCCTCTCCTCTGATATACAGCAGTGACACGTATACCCGGGCCCCTCTCCTCTGATATATAGCAGTGACACGTATACCCGGGCCCCTCTCCTCTGATATACAGCAGTGACACGTATACCCGGGGCCCTCTCCTCTGATATACAGCAGTGACACGTACACTCGGGCCCCTCTCCTCTGATATACAGCAGTGACACGTATACCCGGGCCCCTCTCCTCTGATATACAGCAGTGACACGTACACTCGGGCCCCTCTCCTCTGATATACAGCAGTGACACGTATACCCGGGCCCCTCTCCTCTGATATACAGCAGTGACACGTATACCCGGGCCCCTCTCCTCTGATATACAGCAGTGACACGTATACCCGGGGCCCTCTCCTCTGATATACAGCAGTGACACGTACACCCGGGGCCCCTCTCCTCTGATATACAGCAGTGACACGTATACCCGGGCCTCTCTCCTCTGATATACAGCAGTGACACGTACACCCGGGCCCCTCTCCTCTGATATACAGCAGTGACACGTATACCCGGGGCCTCTCTCCTCTGATATACAGCAGTGACACATACACCCGGGCCCCTCTCCTCTGATATACAGCAGGGACACGTATACCCGGGCCCCTCTCCTCTGATATACAGCAGTGACACGTATACCCGGGCCCCTCTCCTCTGATATACAGCAGTGACACGTATACCCGGGGCCCTCTCCTCTGATATACAGCAGTGACACGTACACTCGGGCCCCTCTCCTCTGATATACAGCAGTGACACGTATACCCGGGCCCCTCTCCTCTGATATACAGCAGTGACACGTATACCCGGGCCCCTCTCCTCTGATATACAGCAGTGACACGTATACCCGGGGCCCTCTCCTCTGATATACAGCAGTGACACGTACACCCGGGCCCCTCTCCTCTGATATACAGCAGTGACACGTATACCCGGGCCTCTCTCCTCTGATATACAGCAGTGACACGTACACTCGGGCCCCTCTCCTCTGATATACAGCAGTGACACGTATACCCGGGCCCCTCTCCTCTGATATACAGCAGTGACACATACACCCGGGCCCCTCTCCTCTGATATACAGCAGTGACACGTATACCCGGGCCCCTCTCCTCTGATATACAGCAGAGACACGTATACCCGGGCCCCTCTCCTCTGATATACAGCAGTGACACGTATACCCGGGCCCCTCTCCTCTGATATACAGCAGTGACACGTACACCCAGGGCCCCTCTCCTCTGATATACAGCAGTGACACGTATACCCGGGGCCCCTCTCCTCTGATATACAGCAGTGACACGTACACCCGGGGCCCCTCTCCTCTGATATACAGCAGTGACACGTACACCCAGGGCCCCTCTCCTCTGATATACAGCAGTGACACGTACACCCGGGGCCCCTCTCCTCTGATATACAGCAGTGACACGTATACCCGGGCCCCTCTCCTCTGATATACAGCAGTGACACGTACACCCGGGCCCCTCTCCTCTGATATACTGCAGTGACGCATATACCCGGGCCCCTCTCCTCTGATATACAGCAGTGACACCTATACCCGGGCCCCTCTCCTCTGATATACAGCAGTGACACGTACACCCGGGCCCCTCTCCTCTGATATACAGCAGTGACACGTATACCCGGGCCCCTCTCCTCTGATATACAGCAGTGACACGTACACTCGGGCCCCTCTCCTCTGATATACAGCAGTGACACGTATACCCGGGGCCCTCTCCTCTGATATACAGCAGTGACACGTACACCCAGGGCCCCTCTCCTCTGATATACAGCAGTGACGCGTACACCCAGGGCCCCTCTCCTCTGATATACAGCAGTGACACGTATACCCGGGGCCCCTCTCCTCTGATATACAGCAGTGACACGTACACCCGGGGCCCCTCTCCTCTGATATACAGCAGTGACACGTATACCCGGGCCCCTCTCCTCTGATATACAGCAGTGACACGTACACCCAGGGCCCCTCTCCTCTGATATACAGCAGTGACGCGTACACCCAGGGCCCCTCTCCTCTGATATACAGCAGTGACACGTACACCCGGGGCCCCTCTCCTCTGATATACAGCAGTGACACGTATACCCGGGCCCCTCTCCTCTGATATACAGCAGTGACACGTATACCCGGGCCCCTCTCCTCTGATATACAGCAGTGACACGTACACCCGGGCCCCTCTCCTCTGATATACTGCAGTGACGCATATACCCGGGCCCCTCTCCTCTGATATACAGCAGTGACACATATACCCGGGCCCCTCTCCTCTGATATACAGCAGTGACACATATACCCGGGGCCCTCTCCTCTGATATACAGCAGTGACACATATACCCGGGCCCCTCTCCTCTGATATACAGCAGTGACACGTATACCCGGGCCCCTCTCCTCTGATATACAGCAGTGACACGTACACCCAGGGCCCCTCTCCTCTGATATACAGCAGTGACACGTATACCCGGGGCCCTCTCCTCTGATATACAGCAGTGACACGTACACTCGGGCCCCTCTCCTCTGATATACAGCAGTGACACGTACACCCGGGCCCCTCTCCTCTGATATACTGCAGTGACGCGTATACCCGGGCCCCTCTCCTCTGATATACAGCAGTGACACGTACACCCGGGCCCCTCTCCTCTGATATACAGCAGTGACACGTATACCCGGGGCCCTCTCCTCTGATATACAGCAGTGACACGTACACCCAGGGCCCCTCTCCTCTGATATACAGCAATGACACGTACACCCGGGGCCCCTCTCCTCTGATATACAGCAGTGACACGTACACCCGGGGCCCCGCCGCTCTCCCCTTTTACGACTCCCATCATCCTCGCTACAGACGGACGCAGTAATCGCGCACTATAGAGGCTGGAATTATAGGGAGATGAGGAGTCAGAGATAGCGGCGCATTATTAATAGCCCTCATTACAGATCAATACTCTCTATCTATATCCTCTAATGCAGGAATCAATAGTCACACGGCCTGAGCAAACCGCGGGCACAGCGGCCATATCCTCATATAGGGACAGCCAGTCACATGGTGTGAGCGGGGACAGCGGCCATATCTTCATATAGGAGCAGCCAGTCACATGGTGTGAGCGGGGACAGCGGCCATATCTTCATATAGGAGCAGCCAGTCACATGGTGTGAGCGGGGACAGCGGCCATATCTTCATATAGGAGCGGCCAGTCACATGGTGTGAGCAGGGACAGCGGCCATATCTTCATATAGGAGCCGCCAGTCACATGGTGTGAGCGGGGACAGCGGCTATATCTTCATATCGGGACAGCCAGTCACATGGTGTGAGCGGGGACAGCGGCCATATCTTCATATAGGAGCGGCCAGTCACATGGTGTGAGCGGGCACAGCGGCCATATCTTCATATAGGAGCGGCCAGTCACATGGTGTGAGCGGGGACAGCGGCCATATCTTCATATAGGAGCAGCCAGTCACATGGTGTGAGCAGGGACAGCGGCCATATCTTCATATAGGAGCCAGTCACATGGTGTGAGCGGGCACAGCGGCCATATCTTCATATAGGAGCCGCCAGTCACATGGTGTGAGCAAGGACAGCGGCCATATCTTCATATAGGAGCCAGTCACATGGTGTGAGCGGGGACAGCGGCCATATCCTCATATAGGAGCAGCCAGTCACATGGTGTGAGTGGGGACAGCGGCCATATCCTCATATCGGGACAGCCAGTCACATGGTGTGAGCGGGGTCAGCGGCCATATCTTCATATAGGGACAGCCAGTCACATGGTGTGAGCGGGGACAGCGGCCATATCTTCATATAGGAGCAGCCAGTCACATGGTGTGAGTGGGGACAGCGGCCATATCTTCATATAGGAGCAGCCAGTCACATGGTGTGAGTGGGGACAGCGGCCATATCTTCATATAGGAGCAGCCAGTCACATGGTGTGAGCGGGGACAGCGGCCATATCTTCATATAGGAGCAGCCAGTCACATGGTGTGAGTGGGGACAGCGGCCATATCCTCATATAGGAGCAGCCAGTCACATGGTGTGAGCGGGGACAGCGGCCATATCTTCATATAGGAGCAGCCAGTCACATGGTGTGAGTGGGGACAGCGGCCATATCTTCATATAGGAGCGGCCAGTCACATGGTGTGAGCGGGGACAGCGGCCATATCTTCATATAGGAGCAGCCAGTCACATGGTGTGAGCGGGGACAGCGGCCATATCCTCATATAGGGACAGCCAGTCACATGGTGTGAGCGGGGACAGCGGCTATATCTTCATATCGGGACAGCCAGTCACATGGTGTGAGCGGGGACAGCGGCCATATCTTCATATAGGAGCAGCCAGTCACATGGTGTGAGTGGGGACAGCGGCCATATCTTCATATAGGAGCGGCCAGTCACATGGTGTGAGCGGGGACAGTGGCCATATCTTCATATAGGAGCAGCCAGTCACATGGTGTGAGTGGGGACAGCGGCCATATCTTCATATAGGAGCAGCCAGTCACATGGTGTGAGCGGGGACAGCGGCCATATCCTCATATAGGGACAGCCAGTCACATGGTGTGAGTGGGGACAGCGGCTATATCTTCATATCGGGACAGCCAGTCACATGGTGTGAGCAGGGACAGCGGCCATATCTTCATATAGGGACAGCCAGTCACATGGTGTGAGCGGGGACAGCGGCCATATCCTCATATAGGGACAGCCAGTCACATGGTGTGAGCGGGGACAGCGGCCATATCTTCATATAGGAGCAGCCAGTCACATGGTGTGAGCGGGGACAGCGGCCATATCCTCATATAGGGACAGCCAGTCACATGGTGTGAGCGGGGACAGCGGCTATATCTTCATATCGGGACAGCCAGTCACATGGTGTGAGCGGGGACAGCGGCCATATCTTCATATAGGAGCGGCCAGTCACATGGTGTGAGCGGGGACAGCGGCCATATCTTCATATAGGAGCAGCCAGTCACATGGTGTGAGTGGGGACAGCGGCCATATCTTCATATAGGAGCGGCCAGTCACATGGTGTGAGCGGGGACAGCGGCCATATCTTCATATTGGAGCAGCCAGTCACATGGTGTGAGTGGGGACAGCGGCCATATCTTCATATAGGAGCAGCTAGTCACATGGTGTGAGCGGGGACAGCGGCCATATCTTCATATAGGAGCAGCCAGTCACATGGTGTGAGCGGGGACAGCGGACATATCTTCATATAGGAGCAGCCAGTCACATGGTGTGAGCGGGGACAGCGGCCATATCTTCATATAGGGACAGCCAGTCACATGGTGTGAGCGGGGACAGCGGCCATATCTTCATATAGGAGCCAGTCACATGGTGTGAGCGGGGACAGCGGCCATATCTTCATATAGGGACAGCCAGTCACACGGTGTGAGCGGGGACAGCGGCCATATCTTCATATAGGAGCCAGTCACATGGTGTGAGCGGGGACAGCGGCCATATCTTCATATAGGGACAGCCAATCACACGGTGTGAGCGGGGACAGCGGCCATATCTTCATATAGGAGCCAGTCACATGGTGTGAGCGGGGACAGCGGCCATATCCTCATATCGGGACAGCCAGTCACATGGTGTGAGCGGGGACAGCGGCCATATCTTCATATAGGAGCCAGTCACATGGTGTGAGCAGGGACAGCGGCCATATCTTCATATAGGGACAGCCAGTCACACGGTGTGAGTGGGGACAGCGGCCATATCCTCATATAGGAGCAGCCAGTCACACGGTGTGAGCGGGGACAGCGGCCATATCTTCATATAGGGACAGCCAGTCACATGGTGTGAGCGGGGACAGCGGCCATATCTTCATATAGGGACAGCCAGTCACATGGTGTGAGCGGGGACAGCGGCTATATCTTCATATCGGGACAGCCAGTCACATGGTGTGAGCGGGGACAGCGGCCATATCTTCATATAGGAGCGGCCAGTCACATGGTGTGAGCGGGGACAGCGGCCATATCTTCATATAGGAGCAGCCAGTCACACGGTGTGAGCGGGGACAGCGGCCATATCTTCATATAGGGACAGCCAGTCACATGGTGTGAGCGGGGACAGCGGCCATATCTTCATATAGGGACAGCCAGTCACATGGTGTGAGCGGGGACAGCGGCTATATCTTCATATCGGGACAGCCAGTCACATGGTGTGAGCGGGGACAGCGGCCATATCTTCATATAGGAGCGGCCAGTCACATGGTGTGAGCGGGGACAGCGGCCATATCTTCATATTGGAGCAGCCAGTCACATGGTGTGAGTGGGGACAGCGGCCATATCTTCATATAGGAGCAGCTAGTCACATGGTGTGAGCGGGGACAGCGGCCATATCCTCATATAGGAGCAGCCAGTCACATGGTGTGAGTGGGGACAGCGGCCATATCTTCATATAGGAGCAGCTAGTCACATGGTGTGAGCGGGGACAGCGGCCATATCTTCATATAGGAGCAGCCAGTCACATGGTGTGAGCGGGGACAGCGGCCATATCTTCATATAGGAGTAGCCAGTCACATGGTGTGAGCGGGGACAGCGGCCATATCTTCATATAGGAGCAGCCAGTCACATGGTGTGAGCGGGGACAGCGGCCATATCCTCATATCGGGACAGCCAGTCACATGGTGTGAGCGGGGACAGCGGCCATATCTTCATATAGGAGCCAGTCACATGGTGTGAGCGGGGACAGCGGCCATATCTTCATATAGGGACAGCCAGTCACACGGTGTGAGCGGGGACAGCGGCCATATCCTCATATAGGAGCAGCCAGTCACACGGTGTGAGCGGGGACAGCGGCCATATCCTCATATAGGGACAGCCAGTCACATGGTGTGAGCGGGGACAGCGGCCATATCTTCATATAGGGACAGCCAGTCACACGGTGTGAGCGGGGACAGCGGCCATATCCTCATATAGGAGCAGCCAGTCACATGGTGTGAGCGGGGACAGCGGCCATATCTTCATATAGGAGCAGCCAGTCACATGGTGTGAGCGGGGACAGCGGCCATATCTTCATATAGGAGCAGCCAGTCACATGGTGTGAGCGGGGACAGCGGCCATATCCTCATATCGGGACAGCCAGTCACATGGTGTGAGCGGGGACAGCGGCCATATCTTCATATAGGAGCCAGTCACATGGTGTGAGCGGGGACAGCGGCCATATCTTCATATAGGGACAGCCAGTCACACGGTGTGAGCGGGGACAGCGGCCATATCCTCATATAGGAGCAGCCAGTCACACGGTGTGAGCGGGGACAGCGGCCATATCCTCATATAGGGACAGCCAGTCACATGGTGTGAGCGGGGACAGCGGCCATATCTTCATATAGGGACAGCCAGTCACACGGTGTGAGCGGGGACAGCGGCCATATCCTCATATAGGAGCAGCCAGTCACATGGTGTGAGCGGGGACAGCGGCCATATCTTCATATAGGAGCCAGTCACATGGTGTGAGCGGGGTCAGCGGCCATATCTTCATATAGGAGCCAGTCACATGGTGTGAGCGGGGACAGCGGCCATATCTTCATATAGCAGCCGCCAGTCACATGGTGTGAGTGGGGACAGCGGCCATATCTTCATATAGGAGCTTCCAGTCACATGGTGTGAGCGAGGACAGCGGCCATATCTTCATATAGGAGCAGCCAGTCACATGGTGTGAGCGGGGACAGCGGCCATATCTTCATATAGGAGCAGCCAGTCACATGGTGTGAGCGAAGACAGCGGCCATATCTTCATATAGGAGCGGCCAGTCACATGGTGTGAGCGGGGACAGCGGCCATATCTTCATATAGGAGCCAGTCACATGGTGTGAGCGGGGACAGCGGCCATATCTTCATATAGGAGCAGCCAGTCACATGGTGTGAGCGGGGACAGCGGCCATATCTTCATATAGGAGCAGCCAGTCACATGGGGTGAGTGGGGACAGCGGCCATATCTTCATATAGGAGCCGCCAGTCACACGGTGTGAGCGGGGACAGCGGCCATATCCTCATATAGGAGCCGCCAGTCACATGGTGTGAGCGGGGACAGCGGCCATATCCTCATATAGGGACAGCCAGTCACATGGTGTGAGCGGGGACAGCGGCCATATCTTCATATAGGAGCAGCCAGTCACATGGTGTGAGCGGGGACAGCGGCCATATCTTCATATAGGAGCAGCCAGTCACATGGTGTGAGTGGGGACAGCGGCCATATCTTCATATAGGAGCGGCCAGTCACATGGTGTGAGCGGGGACAGCGGCCATATCTTCATATAGGAGCGGCCAGTCACATGGTGTGAGCGGGGACAGCGGCCATATCTTCATATAGGAGCAGCCAGTCACATGGTGTGAGCGGGGACAGCGGCCATATCTTCATATAGGAGCAGCCAGTCACATGGGGTGAGCGAAGACAGAGGCCATATCTTCATATAGGGACAGCCAGTCACATGGTGTGAGCGGGGACAGCGGCCATATCTTCATATAGGAGCAGCCAGTCACATGGTGTGAGCGGGGACAGCGGCCATATCTTCATATAGGAGCAGCCAGTCACATGGTGTGAGTGGGGACAGCGGCCATATCTTCATATAGGAGCGGCCAGTCACATGGTGTGAGCGGGGACAGCGGCCATATCTTCATATAGGGACAGCCAGTCACATGGTGTGAGCGGGGACAGCGGCCATATCTTCATATAGGAGCAGCCAGTCACATGGGGTGAGCGACGACAGAGGCTATATCTTCATAAAGGAGCAGCCAGTCACATGGTGTGAGCGGGGACAGCGGCCATATCTTCATGTAGGAGCAGCCAGTCACATGGTGTGAGCGGGGACAGCGGCCATATCTTCATATAGGGACAGCCAGTCACACGGTGTGAGCGGGGACAGCGGCCATATCCTCATATAGGAGCAGCCAGTCACATGGTGTGAGCGGGGACAGCGGCCATATCTTCATATAGGAGCCAGTCACATGGTGTGAGCGGGGTCAGCGGCCATATCTTCATATAGGAGCCAGTCACATGGTGTGAGCGGGGACAGCGGCCATATCTTCATATAGCAGCCGCCAGTCACATGGTGTGAGTGGGGACAGCGGCCATATCTTCATATAGGAGCTTCCAGTCACATGGTGTGAGCGAGGACAGCGGCCATATCTTCATATAGGAGCAGCCAGTCACATGGTGTGAGCGGGGACAGCGGCCATATCTTCATATAGGAGCCGCCAGTCACATGGTGTGAGCGAAGACAGCGGCCATATCTTCATATAGGAGCGGCCAGTCACATGGTGTGAGCGGGGACAGCGGCCATATCTTCATATAGGAGCCAGTCACATGGTGTGAGCGGGGACAGCGTCCATATCTTCATATAGGAGCAGCCAGTCACATGGTGTGAGCGGGGACAGCGGCCATATCTTCATATAGGAGCAGCCAGTCACATGGGGTGAGTGGGGACAGCGGCCATATCTTCATATAGGAGCCGCCAGTCACACGGTGTGAGCGGGGACAGCGGCCATATCCTCATATAGGAGCAGCCAGTCACATGGTGTGAGCGGGGACAGCGGCCATATCCTCATATAGGGACAGCCAGTCACATGGTGTGAGCGGGGACAGCGGCCATATCTTCATATAGGAGCAGCCAGTCACATGGTGTGAGCGGGGACAGCGGCCATATCTTCATATAGGAGCAGCCAGTCACATGGTGTGAGTGGGGACAGCGGCCATATCTTCATATAGGAGCGGCCAGTCACATGGTGTGAGCGGGGACAGCGGCCATATCTTCATATAGGAGCGGCCAGTCACATGGTGTGAGCGGGGACAGCGGCCATATCTTCATATAGGAGCAGCCAGTCACATGGTGTGAGCGGGGACAGCGGCCATATCTTCATATAGGAGCAGCCAGTCACATGGGGTGAGCGAAGACAGAGGCCATATCTTCATATAGGGACAGCCAGTCACATGGTGTGAGCGGGGACAGCGGCCATATCTTCATATAGGAGCAGCCAGTCACATGGTGTGAGCGGGGACAGCGGCCATATCTTCATATAGGAGCAGCCAGTCACATGGTGTGAGTGGGGACAGCGGCCATATCTTCATATAGGAGCGGCCAGTCACATGGTGTGAGCGGGGACAGCGGCCATATCTTCATATAGGGACAGCCAGTCACATGGTGTGAGCGGGGACAGCGGCCATATCTTCATATAGGAGCAGCCAGTCACATGGGGTGAGCGACGACAGAGGCTATATCTTCATAAAGGAGCAGCCAGTCACATGGTGTGAGCGGGGACAGCGGCCATATCTTCATGTAGGAGCAGCCAGTCACATGGTGTGAGCGGGGACAGCGGCCATATCTTCATATAGGGACAGCCAGTCACATGGTGTGAGCGGGGACAGCGGCCATATCCTCATATAGGGACAGCCAGTCACATGGTGTGAGCGGGGACAGCGGCCATATCCTCATATAGGGACAGCCAGTCACATGGTGTGAGCGGGGACAGCGGCTATATCTTCATATCGGGACAGCCAGTCACATGGTGTGAGCGGGGACAGCGGCCATATCTTCATATAGGAGCGGCCAGTCACATGGTGTGAGCGGGCACAGCGGCCATATCTTCATATAGGAGCGGCCAGTCACATGGTGTGAGCGGGGACAGCGGCCATATCTTCATATAGGAGCAGCCAGTCACATGGTGTGAGCAGGGACAGCGGCCATATCTTCATATAGGAGCCAGTCACATGGTGTGAGCGGGCACAGCGGCCATATCTTCATATAGGAGCCAGTCACATGGTGTGAGCGGGGACAGCGGCCATATCCTCATATAGGAGCAGCCAGTCACATGGTGTGAGCGGGGACAGCGGCCATATCCTCATATCGGGACAGCCAGTCACATGGTGTGAGCGGGGACAGCGGCCATATCTTCATATAGGAGCAGCCAGTCACATGGTGTGAGTGGGGACAGCGGCCATATCTTCATATAGGAGCAGCCAGTCACATGGTGTGAGCGGGGACAGAGGCCATATCTTCATATAGGAGCAGCCAGTCACATGGTGTGAGCGGGGACAGCGGCCATATCTTCATATAGGAGCCAGTCACATGGTGTGAGCGGGGACAGCGGCCATATCTTCATATAGGGACAGCCAGTCACACGGTGTGAGCGGGGACAGCGGCCATATCCTCATATAGGAGCAGCCAGTCACATGGTGTGAGCGGGGACAGCGGCCATATCTTCATATAGGAGCAGCCAGTCACATGGTGTGAGCGGGGACAGCGGCCATATCCTCATATAGGAGCAGCCAGTCACATGGTGTGAGCGGGGACAGCGGCCATATCTTCATATAGGAGCAGCCAGTCACATGGTGTGAGCGGGGACAGCGGCCATATCCTCATATAGGAGCAGCCAGTCACATGGTGTGAGCGGGGACAGCGGCCATATCTTCATATAGGAGCAGCCAGTCACATGGTGTGAGTGGGGACAGGGGCCATATCTTCATATAGGAGCGGCCAGTCACATGGTGTGAGCGGGGACAGCGGCCATATCTTCATATAGGAGCAGCCAGTCACATGGTGTGAGTGGGGACAGCGGCCATATCTTCATATAGGAGCGGCCAGTCATATGGTGTGAGCGGGGACAGCGGCCATATCTTCATATAGGAGCAGCCAGTCACATGGTGTGAGTTGGGACAGCGGCCATATCTTCATATAGGAGCGGCCAGTCACATGGTGTGAGCGGGGACAGCGGCCATATCTTCATATAGGAGCAGCCAGTCACATGGTGTGAGCGGGGACAGCGGCCATATCCTCATATAGGGACAGCCAGTCACATGGTGTGAGCGGGGACAGCGGCCATATCCTCATATAGGAGCAGCCAGTCACATGGTGTGAGCGGGGACAGCGGCCATATCCTCATATAGGGACAGCCAGTCACATGGTGTGAGCGTGGACAGCGGCTATATCTTCATATCGGGACAGCCAGTCACATGGTGTGAGCGGGGACAGCGGCCATATCTTCATATAGGAGCCAGTCACATGGTGTGAGCGGGGACAGCGGCCATATCTTCATATAGCAGCCGCCAGTCACATGGTGTGAGTGGGGACAGCGGCCATATCTTCATATAGGAGCTTCCAGTCACATGGTGTGAGCGGGGACAGCGGCCATATCTTCATATAGGAGCGGCCAGTCACATGGTGTGAGCGGGGACAGCGGCCATATCTTCATATAGGAGCCAGTCACATGGTGTGAGCGGGGACAGCGGCCATATCTTCATATAGGAGCAGCCAGTCACATGGTGTGAGCGGGGACAGCGGCCATATCTTCATATAGGAGCAGCCAGTCACATGGTATGAGCGGGGACAGCGGCCATATCCTCATATAGGAGCCGCCAGTCACACGGTGTGAGCGGGGACAGCGGCCATATCTTCATATAGGGACAGCCAGTCACATGGTGTGAGCGGGGACAGCGGCCATATCTTCATATAGGGATAGCCAGTCACATGGTGTGAGCGGGGACAGCGGCCATATCTTCATATAGGAGCAGCCAGTCACATGGTGTGAGTGGGGACAGCGGCCATATCTTCATATAGGAGCGGCCAGTCACATGGTGTGAGCGGGGACAGCGGCCATATCTTCATATAGGAGCAGCCAGTCACATGGTGTGAGTTGGGACAGCGGCCATATCTTCATATAGGAGCGGCCAGTCACATGGTGTGAGCGGGGACAGCGGCCATATCTTCATATAGGAGCAGCCAGTCACATGGTGTGAGCGGGGACAGCGGCCATATCCTCATATAGGGACAGCCAGTCACATGGTGTGAGCGGGGACAGCGGCCATATCCTCATATAGGAGCAGCCAGTCACATGGTGTGAGCGGGGACAGCGGCCATATCCTCATATAGGGATAGCCAGTCACATGGTGTGAGCGGGGACAGCGGCTATATCTTCATATCGGGACAGCCAGTCACATGGTGTGAGCGGGGACAGCGGCCATATCTTCATATAGGAGCAGCCAGTCACATGGTGTGAGCGGGGACAGCGGCCATATCTTCATATAGGAGCGGCCAGTCACATGGTGTGAGCGGGGACAGCGGCCATATCTTCATATAGGAGCAGCCAGTCACATGGTGTGAGTGGGGACAGCGGCCATATCTTCATATAGGAGCGGCCAGTCACATGGTGTGAGCGGGGACAGCGGCCATATCTTCATATAGGGACAGCCAGTCACACGGTGTGAGCGGGGACAGCGGCCATATCCTCATATAGGAGCAGCCAGTCACATGGTGTGAGCGGGGACAGCGGCCATATCTTCATATAGGAGCAGCCAGTCACATGGTGTGAGCGGGGACAGCGGCCATATCCTCATATAGGAGCAGCCAGTCACATGGTGTGAGCGGGGACAGCGGCCATATCTTCATATAGGAGCAGCCAGTCACATGGTGTGAGCGGGGACAGCGGCCATATCCTCATATAGGAGCAGCCAGTCACATGGTGTGAGCGGGGACAGCGGCCATATCTTCATATAGGAGCAGCCAGTCACATGGTGTGAGTGGGGACAGGGGCCATATCTTCATATAGGAGCGGCCAGTCACATGGTGTGAGCGGGGACAGCGGCCATATCTTCATATAGGAGCAGCCAGTCACATGGTGTGAGTGGGGACAGCGGCCATATCTTCATATAGGAGCGGCCAGTCATATGGTGTGAGCGGGGACAGCGGCCATATCTTCATATAGGAGCAGCCAGTCACATGGTGTGAGTTGGGACAGCGGCCATATCTTCATATAGGAGCGGCCAGTCACATGGTGTGAGCGGGGACAGCGGCCATATCTTCATATAGGAGCAGCCAGTCACATGGTGTGAGCGGGGACAGCGGCCATATCCTCATATAGGGACAGCCAGTCACATGGTGTGAGCGGGGACAGCGGCCATATCCTCATATAGGAGCAGCCAGTCACATGGTGTGAGCGGGGACAGCGGCCATATCCTCATATAGGGACAGCCAGTCACATGGTGTGAGCGTGGACAGCGGCTATATCTTCATATCGGGACAGCCAGTCACATGGTGTGAGCGGGGACAGCGGCCATATCTTCATATAGGAGCCAGTCACATGGTGTGAGCGGGGACAGCGGCCATATCTTCATATAGCAGCCGCCAGTCACATGGTGTGAGTGGGGACAGCGGCCATATCTTCATATAGGAGCTTCCAGTCACATGGTGTGAGCGGGGACAGCGGCCATATCTTCATATAGGAGCGGCCAGTCACATGGTGTGAGCGGGGACAGCGGCCATATCTTCATATAGGAGCCAGTCACATGGTGTGAGCGGGGACAGCGGCCATATCTTCATATAGGAGCAGCCAGTCACATGGTGTGAGCGGGGACAGCGGCCATATCTTCATATAGGAGCAGCCAGTCACATGGTATGAGCGGGGACAGCGGCCATATCCTCATATAGGAGCCGCCAGTCACACGGTGTGAGCGGGGACAGCGGCCATATCTTCATATAGGGACAGCCAGTCACATGGTGTGAGCGGGGACAGCGGCCATATCTTCATATAGGGATAGCCAGTCACATGGTGTGAGCGGGGACAGCGGCCATATCTTCATATAGGAGCAGCCAGTCACATGGTGTGAGTGGGGACAGCGGCCATATCTTCATATAGGAGCGGCCAGTCACATGGTGTGAGCGGGGACAGCGGCCATATCTTCATATAGGAGCAGCCAGTCACATGGTGTGAGTTGGGACAGCGGCCATATCTTCATATAGGAGCGGCCAGTCACATGGTGTGAGCGGGGACAGCGGCCATATCTTCATATAGGAGCAGCCAGTCACATGGTGTGAGCGGGGACAGCGGCCATATCCTCATATAGGGACAGCCAGTCACATGGTGTGAGCGGGGACAGCGGCCATATCCTCATATAGGAGCAGCCAGTCACATGGTGTGAGCGGGGACAGCGGCCATATCCTCATATAGGGATAGCCAGTCACATGGTGTGAGCGGGGACAGCGGCTATATCTTCATATCGGGACAGCCAGTCACATGGTGTGAGCGGGGACAGCGGCCATATCTTCATATAGGAGCAGCCAGTCACATGGTGTGAGCGGGGACAGCGGCCATATCTTCATATAGGAGCGGCCAGTCACATGGTGTGAGCGGGGACAGCGGCCATATCTTCATATAGGAGCAGCCAGTCACATGGTGTGAGTGGGGACAGCGGCCATATCTTCATATAGGAGCGGCCAGTCACATGGTGTGAGCGGGGACAGCGGCCATATCTTCATATAGGAGCAGCCAGTCACATGGTGTGAGCGGGGACAGCGGCCATATCCTCATATAGGGACAGCCAGTCACATGGTGTGAGCGGGGACAGCGGCTATATCTTCATATCGGGACAGCCAGTCACATGGTGTGAGCGGGGACAGCGGCCATATCTTCATATAGGAGCGGCCAGTCACATGGTGTGAGCGGGGACAGCGGCCATATCTTCATATAGGAGCAGCCAGTCACATGGTGTGAGTGGGGACAGCGGCCATATCTTCATATAGGAGCGGCCAGTCACATGGTGTGAGCGGGGACAGCGGCCATATCTTCATATTGGAGCAGCCAGTCACATGGTGTGAGTGGGGACAGCGGCCATATCTTCATATAGGAGCAGCTAGTCACATGTTGTGAGCGGGGACAGCGGCCATATCTTCATATAGGAGCAGCCAGTCACATGGTATGAGTGGGGACAGCGGCCATATCTTCATATAGGAGCGGCCAGTCACATGGTGTGAGCGGGGACAGCGGCCATATCTTCATATAGGAGCAGCCAGTCACATGGTGTGAGCGGGGACAGCGGCCATATCTTCATATAGGAGCAGCCAGTCACATGGTGTGAGCGGGGACAGCGGCCATATCCTCATATAGGGACAGCCAGTCACATGGTGTGAGCGGGGACAGCGGCCATATCTTCATATAGGGACAGCCAGTCACACGGTGTGTGCGGGGACAGCGGCCATATCCTCATATAGGAGCAGCCAGTCACACGGTGTGAGCGGGGACAGCGGCCATATCCTCATATAGGGACAGCCAGTCACATGGTGTGAGTGGGGACAGCGGCCATATCTTCATATAGGGACAGCCAGTCACACGGTGTGAGCGGGGACAGCGGCCATATCCTCATATAGGAGCAGCCAGTCACATGGTGTGAGCGGGGACAGCGGCCATATCTTCATATAGGACTCAGTCACATGGTGTGAGCGGGGACAGCGGCCATATCTTCATATAGCAGCCGCCAGTCACATGGTGTGAGTGGGGACAGCGGCCATATCTTCATATAGGAGCTTCCAGTCACATGGTGTGAGCGGGGACAGCGGCCATATCTTCATATAGGAGCAGCCAGTCACATGGTGTGAGCGGGGACAGCGGCCATATCTTCATATAGGAGCAGCCAGTCACATGGTGTGAGCGAAGACAGCGGCCATATCTTCATATAGGAGCGGCCAGTCACATGGTGTGAGCGGGGACAGCGGCCATATCTTCATATAGGAGCCAGTCACATGGTGTGAGCGGGGACAGCGGCCATATCTTCATATAGGAGCAGCCAGTCACATGGTGTGAGCGGGGACAGCGGCCATATCTTCATATAGGAGCAGCCAGTCACATGGTATGAGCGGGGACAGCGGCCATATCCTCATATAGGAGCCGCCAGTCACACGGTGTGAGCGGGGACAGCGGCCATATCTTCATATAGGGACAGCCAGTCACATGGTGTGAGCGGGGACAGCGGCCATATCTTCATATAGGGACAGCCAGTCACATGGTGTGAGCGGGGACAGCGGCCATATCTTCATATAGGAGCAGCCAGTCACATGGTGTGAGTGGGGACAGCGGCCATATCTTCATATAGGAGCGGCCAGTCACATGGTGTGAGCGGGGACAGCGGCCATATCTTCATATAGGAGCAGCCAGTCACATGGTGTGAGTTGGGACAGCGGCCATATCTTCATATAGGAGCGGCCAGTCACATGGTGTGAGCGGGGACAGCGGCCATATCTTCATATAGGAGCAGCCAGTCACATGGTGTGAGCGGGGACAGCGGCCATATCCTCATATAGGGACAGCCAGTCACATGGTGTGAGCGGGGACAGCGGCCATATCCTCATATAGGAGCAGCCAGTCACATGGTGTGAGCGGGGACAGCGGCCATATCCTCATATAGGGATAGCCAGTCACATGGTGTGAGCGGGGACAGCGGCTATATCTTCATATCGGGACAGCCAGTCACATGGTGTGAGCGGGGACAGCGGCCATATCTTCATATAGGAGCAGCCAGTCACATGGTGTGAGCGGGGACAGCGGCCATATCTTCATATAGGAGCGGCCAGTCACATGGTGTGAGCGGGGACAGCGGCCATATCTTCATATAGGAGCAGCCAGTCACATGGTGTGAGTAGGGACAGCGGCCATATCTTCATATAGGAGCGGCCAGTCACATGGTGTGAGCGGGGACAGCGGCCATATCTTCATATAGGAGCAGCCAGTCACATGGTGTGAGCGGGGACAGCGGCCATATCCTCATATAGGGACAGCCAGTCACATGGTGTGAGCGGGGACAGCGGCTATATCTTCATATCGGGACAGCCAGTCACATGGTGTGAGCGGGGACAGCGGCCATATCTTCATATAGGAGCGGCCAGTCACATGGTGTGAGCGGGGACAGCGGCCATATCTTCATATAGGAGCAGCCAGTCACATGGTGTGAGTGGGGACAGCGGCCATATCTTCATATAGGAGCGGCCAGTCACATGGTGTGAGCGGGGACAGCGGCCATATCTTCATATTGGAGCAGCCAGTCACATGGTGTGAGTGGGGACAGCGGCCATATCTTCATATAGGAGCAGCTAGTCACATGTTGTGAGCGGGGACAGCGGCCATATCTTCATATAGGAGCAGCCAGTCACATGGTATGAGTGGGGACAGCGGCCATATCTTCATATAGGAGCGGCAAGTCACATGGTGTGAGCGGGGACAGCGGCCATATCTTCATATAGGAGCAGCCAGTCACATGGTGTGAGCGGGGACAGCGGCCATATCTTCATATAGGAGCAGCCAGTCACATGGTGTGAGCGGGGACAGCGGCCATATCCTCATATAGGGACAGCCAGTCACATGGTGTGAGCGGGGACAGCGGCCATATCTTCATATAGGGACAGCCAGTCACACGGTGTGAGCGGGGACAGCGGCCATATCCTCATATAGGAGCAGCCAGTCACACGGTGTGAGCGGGGACAGCGGCCATATCCTCATATAGGGACAGCCAGTCACATGGTGTGAGTGGGGACAGCGGCCATATCTTCATATAGGGACAGCCAGTCACACGGTGTGAGCGGGGACAGCGGCCATATCCTCATATAGGAGCAGCCAGTCACATGGTGTGAGCGGGGACAGCGGCCATATCCTCATATAGGGACAGCCAGTCACATGGTGTGAGCGGGGACAGCGGCTATATCTTCATATCGGGACAGCCAGTCACATGGTGTGAGCGGGGACAGCGGCCATATCTTCATATAGGAGCCAGTCACATGGTGTGAGCGGGGACAGCGGCCATATCTTCATATAGCAGCCGCCAGTCACATGGTGTGAGTGGGGACAGCGGCCATATCTTCATATAGGAGCTTCCAGTCACATGGTGTGAGCGGGGACAGCGGCCATATCTTCATATAGGAGCAGCCAGTCACATGGTGTGAGCGGGGACAGCGGCCATATCTTCATATAGGAGCAGCCAGTCACATGGTGTGAGCGGGGACAGCGGCCATATCCTCATATAGGGACAGCCAGTCACATGGTGTGAGCGGGGACAGCGGTTATATCTTCATATCGGGACAGCCAGTCACATGGTGTGAGCGGGGACAGCGGCCATATCTTCATATAGGAGCAGCCAGTCACATGGTGTGAGTGGGGACAGCGGCCATATCTTCATATAGGAGCGGCCAGTCATATGGTGTGAGCGGGGACAGCGGCCATATCTTCATATAGGAGCAGCCAGTCACATGGTGTGAGTTGGGACAGCGGCCATATCTTCATATAGGAGCGGCCAGTCACATGGTGTGAGCGGGGACAGCGGCCATATCTTCATATAGGAGCAGCCAGTCACATGGTGTGAGCGGGGACAGCGGCCATATCCTCATATCGGGACAGCCAGTCACATGGTGTGAGCGGGGACAGCGGCCATATCCTCATATAGGAGCAGCCAGTCACATGGTGTAAGCGGGGACAGCGGCCATATCCTCATATAGGGACAGCCAGTCACATGGTGTGAGCGGGGACAGCGGCTATATCTTCATATCGGGACAGCCAGTCACATGGTGTGAGCGGGGACAGCGGCCATATCTTCATATAGGAGCAGCCAGTCACATGGTGTGAGTGGGGACAGCGGCCATATCTTCATATAGGAGCGGCCAGTCACATGGTGTGAGCGGGGACAGCGGCCATATCTTCATATAGGAGCAGCCAGTCACATGGTGTGAGTGGGGACAGCGGCCATATCTTCATATAGGAGCGGCCAGTCACATGGTGTGAGCGGGGACAGCGGCCATATCTTCATATAGGAGCAGCCAGTCACATGGTGTGAGCGGGGACAGCGGCCATATCCTCATATAGGGACAGCCAGTCACATGGTGTGAGCGGGGACAGCGGCTATATCTTCATATCGGGACAGCCAGTCACATGGTGTGAGCGGGGACAGCGGCCATATCTTCATATAGGAGCGGCCAGTCACATGGTGTGAGCGGGGACAGCGGCCATATCTTCATATAGGAGCAGCCAGTCACATGGTGTGAGTGGGGACAGCGGCCATATCTTCATATAGGAGCGGCCAGTCACATGGTGTGAGCGGGGACAGCGGCCATATCTTCATATTGGAGCAGCCAGTCACATGGTGTGAGTGGGGACAGCGGCCATATCTTCATATAGGAGCAGCTAGTCACATGTTGTGAGCGGGGACAGCGGCCATATCTTCATATAGGAGCAGCCAGTCACATGGTATGAGTGGGGACAGCGGCCATATCTTCATATAGGAGCGGCCAGTCACATGGTGTGAGCGGGGACAGCGGCCATATCTTCATATAGGAGCAGCCAGTCACATGGTGTGAGCGGGGACAGCGGCCATATCTTCATATAGGAGCAGCCAGTCACATGGTGTGAGCGGGGACAGCGGCCATATCCTCATATAGGGACAGCCAGTCACATGGTGTGAGCGGGGACAGCGGCCATATCTTCATATAGGGACAGCCAGTCACACGGTGTGTGCGGGGACAGCGGCCATATCCTCATATAGGAGCAGCCAGTCACACGGTGTGAGCGGGGACAGCGGCCATATCCTCATATAGGGACAGCCAGTCACATGGTGTGAGTGGGGACAGCGGCCATATCTTCATATAGGGACAGCCAGTCACACGGTGTGAGCGGGAACAGCGGCCATATCCTCATATAGGAGCAGCCAGTCACATGGTGTGAGCGGGGACAGCGGCCATATCCTCATATAGGGACAGCCAGTCACATGGTGTGAGCGGGGACAGCGGCTATATCTTCATATCGGGACAGCCAGTCACATGGTGTGAGCGGGGACAGCGGCCATATCTTCATATAGGAGCCAGTCACATGGTGTGAGCGGGGACAGCGGCCATATCTTCATATAGCAGCCGCCAGTCACATGGTGTGAGTGGGGACAGCGGCCATATCTTCATATAGGAGCTTCCAGTCACATGGTGTGAGCGGGGACAGCGGCCATATCTTCATATAGGAGCAGCCAGTCACATGGTGTGAGCGGGGACAGCGGCCATATCTTCATATAGGAGCAGCCAGTCACATGGTGTGAGCGAAGACAGCGGCCATATCTTCATATAGGAGCGGCCAGTCACATGGTGTGAGCGGGGACAGCGGCCATATCTTCATATAGGAGCCAGTCACATGGTGTGAGCGGGGACAGCGGCCATATCTTCATATAGGAGCAGCCAGTCACATGGTGTGAGCGGGGACAGCGGCCATATCTTCATATAGGAGCAGCCAGTCACATGGTATGAGCGGGGACAGCGGCCATATCCTCATATAGGAGCCGCCAGTCACACGGTGTGAGCGGGGACAGCGGCCATATCTTCATATAGGGACAGCCAGTCACATGGTGTGAGCGGGGACAGCGGCCATATCTTCATATAGGGACAGCCAGTCACATGGTGTGAGCGGGGACAGCGGCCATATCTTCATATAGGAGCAGCCAGTCACATGGTGTGAGTGGGGACAGCGGCCATATCTTCATATAGGAGCGGCCAGTCACATGGTGTGAGCGGGGACAGCGGCCATATCTTCATATAGGAGCAGCCAGTCACATGGTGTGAGTTGGGACAGCGGCCATATCTTCATATAGGAGCGGCCAGTCACATGGTGTGAGCGGGGACAGCGGCCATATCTTCATATAGGAGCAGCCAGTCACATGGTGTGAGCGGGGACAGCGGCCATATCCTCATATAGGGACAGCCAGTCACATGGTGTGAGCGGGGACAGCGGCCATATCCTCATATAGGAGCAGCCAGTCACATGGTGTGAGCGGGGACAGCGGCCATATCCTCATATAGGGATAGCCAGTCACATGGTGTGAGCGGGGACAGCGGCTATATCTTCATATCGGGACAGCCAGTCACATGGTGTGAGCGGGGACAGCGGCCATATCTTCATATAGGAGCAGCCAGTCACATGGTGTGAGCGGGGACAGCGGCCATATCTTCATATAGGAGCGGCCAGTCACATGGTGTGAGCGGGGACAGCGGCCATATCTTCATATAGGAGCAGCCAGTCACATGGTGTGAGTGGGGACAGCGGCCATATCTTCATATAGGAGCGGCCAGTCACATGGTGTGAGCGGGGACAGCGGCCATATCTTCATATAGGAGCAGCCAGTCACATGGTGTGAGCGGGGACAGCGGCCATATCCTCATATAGGGACAGCCAGTCACATGGTGTGAGCGGGGACAGCGGCTATATCTTCATATCGGGACAAACAGTCACATGGTGTGAGCGGGGACAGCGGCCATATCTTCATATAGGAGCGGCCAGTCACATGGTGTGAGCGGGGACAGCGGCCATATCTTCATATAGGAGCAGCCAGTCACATGGTGTGAGTGGGGACAGCGGCCATATCTTCATATAGGAGCGGCCAGTCACATGGTGTGAGCGGGGACAGCGGCCATATCTTCATATTGGAGCAGCCAGTCACATGGTGTGAGTGGGGACAGCGGCCATATCTTCATATAGGAGCAGCTAGTCACATGTTGTGAGCGGGGACAGCGGCCATATCTTCATATAGGAGCAGCCAGTCACATGGTATGAGTGGGGACAGCGGCCATATCTTCATATAGGAGCGGCCAGTCACATGGTGTGAGCGGGGACAGCGGCCATATCTTCATATAGGAGCAGCCAGTCACATGGTGTGAGCGGGGACAGCGGCCATATCTTCATATAGGAGCAGCCAGTCACATGGTGTGAGCGGGGACAGCGGCCATATCCTCTTATAGGGACAGCCAGTCACATGGTGTGAGCGGGGACAGCGGCCATATCTTCATATAGGGACAGCCAGTCACACGGTGTGAGCGGGGACAGCGGCCATATCCTCATATAGGAGCAGCCAGTCACACGGTGTGAGCGGGGACAGCGGCCATATCCTCATATAGGGACAGCCAGTCACATGGTGTGAGTGGGGACAGCGGCCATATCTTCATATAGGGACAGCCAGTCACACGGTGTGAGCGGGGACAGCGGCCATATCCTCATATAGGAGCAGCCAGTCACATGGTGTGAGCGGGGACAGCGGCCATATCCTCATATAGGGACAGCCAGTCACATGGTGTGAGCGGGGACAGCGGCTATATCTTCATATCGGGACAGCCAGTCACATGGTGTGAGCGGGGACAGCGGCCATATCTTCATATAGGAGCCAGTCACATGGTGTGAGCGGGGACAGCGGCCATATCTTCATATAGCAGCCGCCAGTCACATGGTGTGAGTGGGGACAGCGGCCATATCTTCATATAGGAGCTTCCAGTCACATGGTGTGAGCGGGGACAGCGGCCATATCTTCATATAGGAGCAGCCAGTCACATGGTGTGAGCGAAGACAGCGGCCATATCTTCATATAGGAGCGGCCAGTCACATGGTGTGAGCGGGGACAGCGGCCATATCTTCATATAGGAGCCAGTCACATGGTGTGAGCGGGGACAGCGGCCATATCTTCATATAGGAGCAGCCAGTCACATGGTGTGAGCGGGGACAGCGGCCATATCTTCATATCGGGACAGCCAGTCACATGGTGTGAGCGGGGACAGCGGCCATATCTTCATATAGGAGCCAGTCACATGGTGTGAGCGGGGACAGCGGCCATATCTTCATATAGCAGCCGCCAGTCACATGGTGTGAGTGGGGACAGCGGCCATATCTTCATATAGGAGCTTCCAGTCACATGGTGTGAGCGGGGACAGCGGCCATATCTTCATATAGGAGCAGCCAGTCACATGGTGTGAGCGGGGACAGCGGCCATATCTTCATATAGGAGCAGCCAGTCACATGGTGTGAGCGAAGACAGCGGCCATATCTTCATATAGGAGCGGCCAGTCACATGGTGTGAGCGGGGACAGCGGCCATATCTTCATATAGGAGCCAGTCACATGGTGTGAGCGGGGACAGCGGCCATATCTTCATATAGGAGCAGCCAGTCACATGGTGTGAGCGGGGACAGCGGCCATATCTTCATATAGGAGCAGCCAGTCACATGGTATGAGCGGGGACAGCGGCCATATCCTCATATAGGAGCCGCCAGTCACACGGTGTGAGCGGGGACAGCGGCCATATCTTCATATAGGGACAGCCAGTCACATGGTGTGAGCGGGGACAGCGGCCATATCTTCATATAGGGACAGCCAGTCACATGGTGTGAGCGGGGACAGCGGCCATATCTTCATATAGGAGCAGCCAGTCACATGGTGTGAGTGGGGACAGCGGCCATATCTTCATATAGGAGCGGCCAGTCACATGGTGTGAGCGGGGACAGCGGCCATATCTTCATATAGGAGCAGCCAGTCACATGGTGTGAGTTGGGACAGCGGCCATATCTTCATATAGGAGCGGCCAGTCACATGGTGTGAGCGGGGACAGCGGCCATATCTTCATATAGGAGCAGCCAGTCACATGGTGTGAGCGGGGACAGCGGCCATATCCTCATATAGGGACAGCCAGTCACATGGTGTGAGCGGGGACAGCGGCCATATCCTCATATAGGAGCAGCCAGTCACATGGTGTGAGCGGGGACAGCGGCCATATCCTCATATAGGGATAGCCAGTCACATGGTGTGAGCGGGGACAGCGGCTATATCTTCATATCGGGACAGCCAGTCACATGGTGTGAGCGGGGACAGCGGCCATATCTTCATATAGGAGCAGCCAGTCACATGGTGTGAGCGGGGACAGCGGCCATATCTTCATATAGGAGCGGCCAGTCACATGGTGTGAGCGGGGACAGCGGCCATATCTTCATATAGGAGCAGCCAGTCACATGGTGTGAGTGGGGACAGCGGCCATATCTTCATATAGGAGCGGCCAGTCACATGGTGTGAGCGGGGACAGCGGCCATATCTTCATATAGGAGCAGCCAGTCACATGGTGTGAGCGGGGACAGCGGCCATATCCTCATATAGGGACAGCCAGTCACATGGTGTGAGCGGGGACAGCGGCTATATCTTCATATCGGGACAAACAGTCACATGGTGTGAGCGGGGACAGCGGCCATATCTTCATATAGGAGCGGCCAGTCACATGGTGTGAGCGGGGACAGCGGCCATATCTTCATATAGGAGCAGCCAGTCACATGGTGTGAGTGGGGACAGCGGCCATATCTTCATATAGGAGCGGCCAGTCACATGGTGTGAGCGGGGACAGCGGCCATATCTTCATATTGGAGCAGCCAGTCACATGGTGTGAGTGGGGACAGCGGCCATATCTTCATATAGGAGCAGCTAGTCACATGTTGTGAGCGGGGACAGCGGCCATATCTTCATATAGGAGCAGCCAGTCACATGGTATGAGTGGGGACAGCGGCCATATCTTCATATAGGAGCGGCCAGTCACATGGTGTGAGCGGGGACAGCGGCCATATCTTCATATAGGAGCAGCCAGTCACATGGTGTGAGCGGGGACAGCGGCCATATCTTCATATAGGAGCAGCCAGTCACATGGTGTGAGCGGGGACAGCGGCCATATCCTCTTATAGGGACAGCCAGTCACATGGTGTGAGCGGGGACAGCGGCCATATCTTCATATAGGGACAGCCAGTCACACAGTGTGAGCGGGGACAGCGGCCATATCCTCATATAGGAGCAGCCAGTCACACGGTGTGAGCGGGGACAGCGGCCATATCCTCATATAGGGACAGCCAGTCACATGGTGTGAGTGGGGACAGCGGCCATATCTTCATATAGGGACAGCCAGTCACACGGTGTGAGCGGGGACAGCGGCCATATCCTCATATAGGAGCAGCCAGTCACATGGTGTGAGCGGGGACAGCGGCCATATCCTCATATAGGGACAGCCAGTCACATGGTGTGAGCGGGGACAGCGGCTATATCTTCATATCGGGACAGCCAGTCACATGGTGTGAGCGGGGACAGCGGCCATATCTTCATATAGGAGCCAGTCACATGGTGTGAGCGGGGACAGCGGCCATATCTTCATATAGCAGCCGCCAGTCACATGGTGTGAGTGGGGACAGCGGCCATATCTTCATATAGGAGCTTCCAGTCACATGGTGTGAGCGGGGACAGCGGCCATATCTTCATATAGGAGCAGCCAGTCACATGGTGTGAGCGAAGACAGCGGCCATATCTTCATATAGGAGCGGCCAGTCACATGGTGTGAGCGGGGACAGCGGCCATATCTTCATATAGGAGCCAGTCACATGGTGTGAGCGGGGACAGCGGCCATATCTTCATATAGGAGCAGCCAGTCACATGGTGTGAGCGGGGACAGCGGCCATATCTTCATATAGGAGCAGCCAGTCACATGGTATGAGCGGGGACAGCGGCCATATCCTCATATAGGAGCCGCCAGTCACACGGTGTGAGCGGGGACAGCGGCCATATCTTCATATAGGGACAGCCAGTCACATGGTGTGAGCGGGGACAGCGGCCATATCTTCATATAGGGACAGCCAGTCACATGGTGTGAGCGGGGACAGCGGCCATATCTTCATATAGGAGCAGCCAGTCACATGGTGTGAGCGAAGACAGCGGCCATATCTTCATATAGGAGCAGCCAGTCACATGGTGTGAGCGGGGACAGCGGCCATATCCTCATATAGGAGCAGCCAGTCACATGGTGTGAGCGGGGACAGCGGCCATATCCTCATATAGGGACAGCCAGTCACATGGTGTGAGCGGGGACAGCGGCCATATCTTCATATAGGAGCAGCCAGTCACATGGTGTGAGCGGGGACAGCGGCTATATCTTCATATCGGGACAGCCAGTCACATGGTGTGAGCGGGGACAGCGGCCATATCTTCATATAGGAGCGGCCAGTCACATGGTGTGAGCGGGCACAGCGGCCATATCTTCATATAGGAGCGGCCAGTCACATGGTGTGAGCGGGGACAGCGGCCATATCTTCATATAGGAGCAGCCAGTCACATGGTGTGAGCAGGGACAGCGGCCATATCTTCATATAGGAGCCAGTCACATGGTGTGAGCGGGCACAGCGGCCATATCTTCATATAGGAGCCGCCAGTCACATGGTGTGAGCAAGGACAGCGGCCATATCTTCATATAGGAGCCAGTCACATGGTGTGAGCGGGGACAGCGGCCATATCCTCATATAGGAGCAGCCAGTCACATGGTGTGAGCGGGGACAGCGGCCATATCCTCATATCGGGACAGCCAGTCACATGGTGTGAGCGGGGTCAGCGGCCATATCTTCATATAGGGACAGCCAGTCACATGGTGTGAGCGGGGACAGCGGCCATATCTTCATATAGGAGCAGCCAGTCACATGGTGTGAGTGGGGACAGCGGCCATATCTTCATATAGGAGCAGCCAGTCACATGGTGTGAGTGGGTACAGAGGCCATATCTTCATATAGGAGCAGCCAGTCACATGGTGTGAGCGGGGACAGCGGCCATATCTTCATATAGGAGCCAGTCACATGGTGTGAGCGGGGACAGCGGCCATATCTTCATATAGGGACAGCCAGTCACACGGTGTGAGCGGGGACAGCGGCCATATCCTCATATAGGAGCAGCCAGTCACACGGTGTGAGCGGGGACAGCGGCCATATCCTCATATAGGAGCAGCCAGTCACATGGTGTGAGCGGGGACAGCGGCCATATCTTCATATAGGAGCAGCCAGTCACATGGTGTGAGTGGGGACAGCGGCCATATCTTCATATAGGAGCGGCCAGTCACATGGTGTGAGCGGGGACAGCGGCCATATCTTCATATAGGAGCAGCCAGTCACATGGTGTGAGCGGGGACAGCGGCCATATCCTCATATAGGGACAGCCAGTCACATGGTGTGAGCGGGGACAGCGGCTATATCTTCATATCGGGACAGCCAGTCACATGGTATGAGCGGGGACAGCGGCCATATCTTCATATAGGAGCAGCCAGTCACATGGTGTGAGTGGGGACAGCGGCCATATCTTCATATAGGAGCGGCCAGTCACATGGTGTGAGCGGGGACAGCGGCCATATCTTCATATTGGAGCAGCCAGTCACATGGTGTGAGTGGGGACAGCGGCCATATCTTCATATAGGAGCAGCTAGTCACATGGTGTGAGCGGGGACAGCGGCCATATCTTCATATAGGAGCAGCCAGTCACATGGTGTGAGCGGGGACAGCGGACATATCTTCATATAGGAGCAGCCAGTCACATGGTGTGAGCGGGGACAGCGGCCATATCTTCATATAGGGACAGCCAGTCACATGGTGTGAGCGGGGACAGCGGCCATATCTTCATATAGGAGCCAGTCACATGGTGTGAGCGGGGACAACGGCCATATCTTCATATAGGGACAGCCAGTCACACGGTGTGAGCGGGGACAGCGGCCATATCTTCATATAGGAGCCAGTCACATGGTGTGAGCGGGGACAGCGGCCATATCTTCATATAGGGACAGCCAATCACACGGTGTGAGCGGGGACAGCGGCCATATCTTCATATAGGAGCAGCCAGTCACATGGTGTGAGCGGGGACAGCGGCCATATCTTCATATAGGAGCCAGTCACATGGTGTGAGCGGGGACAGCGGCCATATCCTCATATCGGGACAGCCAGTCACATGGTGTGAGCGGGGACAGCGGCCATATCTTCATATAGGAGCCAGTCACATGGTGTGAGCAGGGACAGCGGCCATATCTTCATATAGGGACAGCCAGTCACACGGTGTGAGTGGGGACAGCGGCCATATCCTCATATAGGAGCAGCCAGTCACACGGTGTGAGCGGGGACAGCGGCCATATCTTCATATAGGGACAGCCAGTCACATGGTGTGAGCGGGGACAGCGGCCATATCTTCATATAGGGACAGCCAGTCACATGGTGTGAGCGGGGACAGCGGCTATATCTTCATATCGGGACAGCCAGTCACATGGTGTGAGCGGGGACAGCGGCCATATCTTCATATAGGAGCGGCCAGTCACATGGTGTGAGCGGGGACAGCGGCCATATCTTCATATAGGAGCAGCCAGTCACATGGTGTGAGTGGGGACAGCGGCCATATCTTCATATAGGAGCGGCCAGTCACATGGTGTGAGCGGGGACAGCGGCCATATCTTCATATTGGAGCAGCCAGTCACATGGTGTGAGTGGGGACAGCGGCCATATCTTCATATAGGAGCAGCTAGTCACATGGTGTGAGCGGGGACAGCGGCCATATCTTCATATAGGAGCAGCCAGTCACATGGTGTGAGTGGGGACAGCGGCCATATCTTCATATAGGAGCAGCTAGTCACATGGTGTGAGCGGGGACAGCGGCCATATCTTCATATAGGAGCAGCCAGTCACATGGTGTGAGCGGGGACAGCGGCCATATCTTCATATAGGAGCAGCCAGTCACATGGTGTGAGCGGGGACAGCGGCCATATCTTCATATAGGAGCAGCCAGTCACATGGTGTGAGCGGGGACAGCGGCCATATCCTCATATCGGGACAGCCAGTCACATGGTGTGAGCGGGGACAGCGGCCATATCTTCATATAGGAGCCAGTCACATGGTGTGAGCGGGGACAGCGGCCATATCTTCATATAGGGACAGCCAGTCACACGGTGTGAGCGGGGACAGCGGCCATATCCTCATATAGGAGCAGCCAGTCACACGGTGTGAGCGGGGACAGCGGCCATATCCTCATATAGGGACAGCCAGTCACATGGTGTGAGCGGGGACAGCGGCCATATCTTCATATAGGGACAGCCAGTCACACGGTGTGAGCGGGGACAGTGGCCATATCCTCATATAGGAGCAGCCAGTCACATGGTGTGAGTGGGGACAGCGGCCATATCTTCATATAGGAGCCAGTCACATGGTGTGAGCGGGGTCAGCGGCCATATCTTCATATAGGAGCCAGTCACATGGTGTGAGCGGGGACAGCGGCCATATCTTCATATAGGAGCAGCCAGTCACATGGTGTGAGTGGGGACAGCGGCCATATCTTCATATAGGAGCGGCCAGTCACATGGTGTGAGCGGGGACAGCGGCCATATCTTCATATAGGAGCGGCCAGTCACATGGTGTGAGCGGGGACAGCGGCCATATCTTCATATAGGAGCAGCCAGTCACATGGTGTGAGCGGGGACAGCGGCCATATCTTCATATAGGAGCAGCCAGTCACATGGGGTGAGCGAAGACAGAGGCCATATCTTCATATAGGGACAGCCAGTCACATGGTGTGAGCGGGGACAGCGGCCATATCTTCATATAGGAGCAGCCAGTCACATGGTGTGAGCGGGGACAGCGGCCATATCTTCATATAGGAGCAGCCAGTCACATGGTGTGAGTGGGGACAGCGGACATATCTTCATATAGGAGCGGCCAGTCACATGGTGTGAGCGGGGACAGCGGCCATATCTTCATATAGGGACAGCCAGTCACATGGTGTGAGCGGGGACAGCGGCCATATCTTCATATAGGAGCAGCCAGTCACATGGGGTGAGCGACGACAGAGGCTATATCTTCATAAAGGAGCAGCCAGTCACATGGTGTGAGCGGGGACAGCGGCCATATCTTCATGTAGGAGCAGCCAGTCACATGGTGTGAGCGGGGACAGCGGCCATATCTTCATATAGGGACAGCCAGTCACATGGTGTGAGCGGGGACAGCGGCCATATCCTCATATAGGGACAGCCAGTCACATGGTGTGAGCGGGGACAGCGGCCATATCCTCATATAGGGACAGCCAGTCACATGGTGTGAGCGGGGACAGCGGCTATATCTTCATATCGGGACAGCCAGTCACATGGTGTGAGCGGGGACAGCGGCCATATCTTCATATAGGAGCGGCCAGTCACATGGTGTGAGCGGGCACAGCGGCCATATCTTCATATAGGAGCGGCCAGTCACATGGTGTGAGCGGGGACAGCGGCCATATCTTCATATAGGAGCAGCCAGTCACATGGTGTGAGCAGGGACAGCGGCCATATCTTCATATAGGAGCCAGTCACATGGTGTGAGCGGGCACAGCGGCCATATCTTCATATAGGAGCCAGTCACATGGTGTGAGCGGGGACAGCGGCCATATCCTCATATAGGAGCAGCCAGTCACATGGTGTGAGCGGGGACAGCGGCCATATCCTCATATCGGGACAGCCAGTCACATGGTGTGAGCGGGGACAGCGGCCATATCTTCATATAGGAGCAGCCAGTCACATGGTGTGAGCGGGGACAGAGGCCATATCTTCATATAGGAGCAGCCAGTCACATGGTGTGAGCGGGGACAGCGGCCATATCTTCATATAGGAGCCAGTCACATGGTGTGAGCGGGGACAGCGGCCATATCTTCATATAGGGACAGCCAGTCACACGGTGTGAGCGGGGACAGCGGCCATATCCTCATATAGGAGCAGCCAGTCACATGGTGTGAGCGGGGACAGCGGCCATATCTTCATATAGGAGCAGCCAGTCACATGGTGTGAGCGGGGACAGCGGCCATATCCTCATATAGGAGCAGCCAGTCACATGGTGTGAGCGGGGACAGCGGCCATATCTTCATATAGGAGCAGCCAGTCACATGGTGTTAGTGGGGACAGGGGCCATATCTTCATATAGGAGCGGCCAGTCACATGGTGTGAGCGGGGACAGCGGCCATATCTTCATATAGGAGCAGACAGTCACATGGTGTGAGTGGGGACAGCGGCCATATCTTCATATAGGAGCGGCCAGTCACATGGTGTGAGCGGGGACAGCGGCCATATCTTCATATAGGAGCAGCCAGTCACATGGTGTGAGCGGGGACAGCGGCCATATCCTCATATAGGGACAGCCAGTCACATGGTGTGAGCGGGGACAGCGGTATATCTTCATATCGGGACAGCCAGTCACATGGTGTGAGCGGGGACAGCGGCCATATCTTCATATAGGAGCAGCCAGTCACATGGTGTGAGTGGGGACAGCGGCCATATCTTCATATAGGAGCGGCCAGTCATATGGTGTGAGCGGGGACAGCGGCCATATCTTCATATAGGAGCAGCCAGTCACATGGTGTGAGTTGGGACAGCGGCCATATCTTCATATAGGAGCGGCCAGTCACATGGTGTGAGCGGGGACAGCGGCCATATCTTCATATAGGAGCAGCCAGTCACATGGTGTGAGCGGGGACAGCGGCCATATCCTCATATAGGGACAGCCAGTCACATGGTGTGAGCGGGGACAGCGGCCATATCCTCATATAGGAGCAGCCAGTCACATGGTGTGAGCGGGGACAGCGGCCATATCCTCATATAGGGACAGCCAGTCACATGGTGTGAGCGGGGACAGCGGCTATATCTTCATATCGGGACAGCCAGTCACATGGTGTGAGCGGGGACAGCGGCCATATCTTCATATAGGAGCAGCCAGTCACATGGTGTGAGTGAGGACAGCGGCCATATCTTCATATAGGAGCGGCCAGTCACATGGTGTGAGCGGGGACAGCGGCCATATCTTCATATAGGAGCAGCCAGTCACATGGTGTGAGTGGGGACAGCGGCCATATCTTCATATAGGAGCGGCCAGTCACATGGTGTGAGCGGGGACAGCGGCCATATCTTCATATAGGAGCAGCCAGTCACATGGTGTGAGCGGGGACAGCGGCCATATCCTCATATAGGGACAGCCAGTCACATGGTGTGAGCGGGGACAGCGGCTATATCTTCATATCGGGACAGCCAGTCACATGGTGTGAGCGGGGACAGCGGCCATATCTTCATATAGGAGCGGCCAGTCACATGGTGTGAGCGGGGACAGCGGCCATATCTTCATATAGGAGCAGCCAGTCACATGGTGTGAGTGGGGACAGCGGCCATATCTTCATATAGGAGCGGCCAGTCACATGGTGTGAGCGGGGACAGCGGCCATATCTTCATATTGGAGCAGCCAGTCACATGGTGTGAGTGGGGACAGCGGCCATATCTTCATATAGGAGCAGCTAGTCACATGTTGTGAGCGGGGACAGCGGCCATATCTTCATATAGGAGCAGCCAGTCACATGGTATGAGTGGGGACAGCGGCCATATCTTCATATAGGAGCAGCCAGTCACATGGTGTGAGCGGGGACAGCGGCCATATCCTCATATAGGGACAGCCAGTCACATGGTGTGAGCGGGGACAGCGGCCATATCTTCATATAGGGACAGCCAGTCACACGGTGTGAGCGGGGACAGCGGCCATATCCTCATATAGGAGCAGCCAGTCACACGGTGTGAGCGGGGACAGCGGCCATATCCTCATATAGGGACAGCCAGTCACATGGTGTGAGTGGGGACAGCGGCCATATCTTCATATAGGGACAGCCAGTCACACGGTGTGAGCGGGGACAGCGGCCATATCCTCATATAGGAGCAGCCAGTCACATGGTGTGAGCGGGGACAGCGGCCATATCCTCATATAGGGACAGCCAGTCACATGGTGTGAGCGTGGACAGCGGCTATATCTTCATATCGGGACAGCCAGTCACATGGTGTGAGCGGGGACAGCGGCCATATCTTCATATAGGAGCCAGTCACATGGTGTGAGCGGGGACAGCGGTTATATCTTCATATCGGGACAGCCAGTCACATGGTGTGAGTGGGGACAGCGGCCATATCTTCATATAGGAGATTCCAGTCACATGGTGTGAGCGGGGACAGCGGCCATATCTTCATATAGGAGCAGCCAGTCACATGGTGTGAGCGGGGACAGCGGCCATATCTTCATATAGGAGCAGCCAGTCACATGGTGTGAGCGAAGACAGCGGCCATATCTTCATATAGGAGCGGCCAGTCACATGGTGTGAGCGGGGACAGCGGCCATATCTTCATATAGGAGCCAGTCACATGGTGTGAGCGGGGACAGCGGCCATATCTTCATATAGGAGCAGCCAGTCACATGGTGTGAGCGGGGACAGCGGCCATATCTTCATATAGGAGCAGCCAGTCACATGGTATGAGCGGGGACAGCGGCCATATCCTCATATAGGAGCCGCCAGTCACACGGTGTGAGCGGGGACAGCGGCCATATCTTCATATAGGGACAGCCAGTCACATGGTGTGAGCGGGGACAGCGGCCATATCTTCATATAGGGACAGCCAGTCACATGGTGTGAGCGGGGACAGCGGCCATATCTTCATATAGGAGCAGCCAGTCACATGGTGTGAGTGGGGACAGCGGCCATATCTTCATATAGGAGCGGCCAGTCACATGGTGTGAGCGGGGACAGCGGCCATATCTTCATATAGGAGCAGCCAGTCACATGGTGTGAGTTGGGACAGCGGCCATATCTTCATATAGGAGCGGCCAGTCACATGGTGTGAGCGGGGACAGCGGCCATATCTTCATATAGGAGCAGCCAGTCACATGGTGTGAGCGGGGACAGCGGCCATATCCTCATATAGGGACAGCCAGTCACATGGTGTGAGCGGGGACAGCGGCTATATCTTCATATCGGGACAGCCAGTCACATGGTGTGAGCGGGGACAGCGGCCATATCTTCATATAGGAGCGGCCAGTCACATGGTGTGAGCGGGGACAGCGGCCATATCTTCATATAGGAGCAGCCAGTCACATGGTGTGAGTGGGGACAGCGGCCATATCTTCATATAGGAGCGGCCAGTCACATGGTGTGAGCGGGGACAGCGGCCATATCTTCATATTGGAGCAGCCAGTCACATGGTGTGAGTGGGGACAGCGGCCATATCTTCATATAGGAGCAGCTAGTCACATGTTGTGAGCGGGGACAGCGGCCATATCTTCATATAGGAGCAGCCAGTCACATGGTATGAGTGGGGACAGCGGCCATATCTTCATATAGGAGCGGCCAGTCACATGGTGTGAGCGGGGACAGCGGCCATATCTTCATATAGGAGCAGCCAGTCACATGGTGTGAGCGGGGACAGCGGCCATATCTTCATATAGGAGCAGCCAGTCACATGGTGTGAGCGGGGACAGCGGCCATATCCTCATATAGGGACAGCCAGTCACATGGTGTGAGCGGGGACAGCGGCCATATCTTCATATAGGGACAGCCAGTCACACGGTGTGTGCGGGGACAGCGGCCATATCCTCATATAGGAGCAGCCAGTCACACGGTGTGAGCGGGGACAGCGGCCATATCCTCATATAGGGACAGCCAGTCACATGGTGTGAGTGGGGACAGCGGCCATATCTTCATATAGGGACAGCCAGTCACACGGTGTGAGCGGGGACAGCGGCCATATCCTCATATAGGAGCAGCCAGTCACATGGTGTGAGCGGGGACAGCGGCCATATCCTCATATAGGGACAGCCAGTCACATGGTGTGAGCGGGGACAGCGGCTATATCTTCATATCGGGACAGCCAGTCACATGGTGTGAGCGGGGACAGCGGCCATATCTTCATATAGGAGCCAGTCACATGGTGTGAGCGGGGACAGCGGCCATATCTTCATATAGCAGCCGCCAGTCACATGGTGTGAGTGGGGACAGCGGCCATATCTTCATATAGGAGCTTCCAGTCACATGGTGTGAGCGGGGACAGCGGCCATATCTTCATATAGGAGCAGCCAGTCACATGGTGTGAGCGGGGACAGCGGCCATATCTTCATATAGGAGCAGCCAGTCACATGGTGTGAGCGAAGACAGCGGCCATATCTTCATATAGGAGCGGCCAGTCACATGGTGTGAGCGGGGACAGCGGCCATATCTTCATATAGGAGCCAGTCACATGGTGTGAGCGGGGGACAGCGGCCATATCTTCATATAGGAGCAGCCAGTCACATGGTGTGAGCGGGGACAGCGGCCATATCTTCATATAGGAGCAGCCAGTCACATGGTATGAGCGGGGACAGCGGCCATATCCTCATATAGGAGCCGCCAGTCACACGGTGTGAGCGGGGACAGCGGCCATATCTTCATATAGGGACAACAGTCACATGGTGTGAGCGGGACAGCGGCCATATCTTCATATAGGGACAGCCAGTCACATGGTGTGAGCGGGGACAGCGGCCATATCTTCATATAGGAGCAGCCAGTCACATGGTGTGAGTGGGGACAGCGGCCATATCTTCATATAGGAGCGGCCAGTCACATGGTGTGAGCGGGGACAGCGGCCATATCTTCATATAGGAGCAGCCAGTCACATGGTGTGAGTTGGGACAGCGGCCATATCTTCATATAGGAGCGGCCAGTCACATGGTGTGAGCGGGGACAGCGGCCATATCTTCATATAGGAGCAGCCAGTCACATGGTGTGAGCGGGGACAGCGGCCATATCCTCATATAGGGACAGCCAGTCACATGGTGTGAGCGGGGACAGCGGCCATATCCTCATATAGGAGCAGCCAGTCACATGGTGTGAGCGGGGACAGCGGCCATATCCTCATATAGGGATAGCCAGTCACATGGTGTGAGCGGGGACAGCGGCTATATCTTCATATCGGGACAGCCAGTCACATGGTGTGAGCGGGGACAGCGGCCATATCTTCATATAGGAGCAGCCAGTCACATGGTGTGAGCGGGGACAGCGGCCATATCTTCATATAGGAGCGGCCAGTCACATGGTGTGAGCGGGGACAGCGGCCATATCTTCATATAGGAGCAGCCAGTCACATGGTGTGAGTGGGGGACAGCGGCCATATCTTCATATAGGAGCGGCCAGTCACATGGTGTGAGCGGGGACAGCGGCCATATCTTCATATAGGAGCAGCCAGTCACATGGTGTGAGCGGGGACAGCGGCCATATCCTCATATAGGGACAGCCAGTCACATGGTGTGAGCGGGGACAGCGGCTATATCTTCATATCGGGACAGCCAGTCACATGGTGTGAGCGGGGACAGCGGCCATATCTTCATATAGGAGCGGCCAGTCACATGGTGTGAGCGGGGACAGCGGCCATATCTTCATATAGGAGCAGCCAGTCACATGGTGTGAGTGGGGACAGCGGCCATATCTTCATATAGGAGCGGCCAGTCACATGGTGTGAGCGGGGACAGCGGCCATATCTTCATATTGGAGCAGCCAGTCACATGGTGTGAGTGGGGACAGCGGCCATATCTTCATATAGGAGCAGCTAGTCACATGTTGTGAGCGGGGACAGCGGCCATATCTTCATATAGGAGCAGCTAGTCACATGGTATGAGTGGGGACAGCGGCCATATCTTCATATAGGAGCGGCCAGTCACATGGTGTGAGCGGGGACAGCGGCCATATCTTCATATAGGAGCAGCCAGTCACATGGTGTGAGCGGGGACAGCGGCCATATCTTCATATAGGAGCAGCCAGTCACATGGTGTGAGCGGGGACAGCGGCCATATCCTCTTATAGGGACAGCCAGTCACATGGTGTGAGCGGGGACAGCGGCCATATCTTCATATAGGGACAGCCAGTCACACGGTGTGAGCGGGGACAGCGGCCATATCCTCATATAGGAGCAGCCAGTCACACGGTGTGAGCGGGGACAGCGGCCATATCCTCATATAGGGACAGCCAGTCACATGGTGTGAGTGGGGACAGCGGCCATATCTTCATATAGGGACAGCCAGTCACACGGTGTGAGCGGGGACAGCGGCCATATCCTCATATAGGAGCAGCCAGTCACATGGTGTGAGCGGGGACAGCGGCCATATCCTCATAATAGGGACAGCCAGTCACATGGTGTGAGCGGGGACAGCGGCTATATCTTCATATCGGGACAGCCAGTCACATGGTGTGAGCGGGGACAGCGGCCATATCTTCATATAGGAGCTTCCCAGTCACATGGTGTGAGCGGGGACAGCGGCCATATCTTCATATAGGAGCAGCCAGTCACATGGTGTGAGCGAAGACAGCGGCCATATCTTCATATAGGAGCGGCCAGTCACATGGTGTGAGCGGGGACAGCGGCCATATCTTCATATAGGAGCCAGTCACATGGTGTGAGCGGGGACAGCGGCCATATCTTCATATAGGAGCAGCCAGTCACATGGTGTGAGCGGGGACAGCGGCCATATCTTCATATAGGAGCAGCCAGTCACATGGTATGAGCGGGGACAGCGGCCATATCCTCATATAGGAGCCGCCAGTCACACGGTGTGAGCGGGGACAGCGGCCATATCTTCATATAGGGACAGCCAGTCACATGGTGTGAGCGGGGACAGCGGCCATATCTTCATATAGGGACAGCCAGTCACATGGTGTGAGCGGGGACAGCGGCCATATCTTCATATAGGAGCAGCCAGTCACATGGTGTGAGCGAAGACAGCGGCCATATCTTCATATAGGAGCAGCCAGTCACATGGTGTGAGCGGGGACAGCGGCCATATCCTCATATAGGAGCAGCCAGTCACATGGTGTGAGCGGGGACAGCGGCCATATCCTCATATAGGGACAGCCAGTCACATGGTGTGAGCGGGGACAGCGGCCATATCTTCATATAGGAGCAGCCAGTCACATGGTGTGAGCGGGGACAGCGGCTATATCTTCATATCGGGACAGCCAGTCACATGGTGTGAGCGGGGACAGCGGCCATATCTTCATATAGGAGCGGCCAGTCACATGGTGTGAGCGGGCACAGCGGCCATATCTTCATATAGGAGCGGCCAGTCACATGGTGTGAGCGGGGACAGTGGCCATATCTTCATATAGGAGCAGCCAGTCACATGGTGTGAGCAGGGACAGCGGCCATATCTTCATATAGGAGCCAGTCACATGGTGTGAGCGGGCACAGCGGCCATATCTTCATATAGGAGCCACCAGTCACATGGTGTGAGCAAGGACAGCGGCCATATCTTCATATAGGAGCCAGTCACATGGTGTGAGCGGGGACAGCGGCCATATCCTCATATAGGAGCAGCCAGTCACATGGTGTGAGCGGGGACAGCGGCCATATCCTCATATCGGGACAGCCAGTCACATGGTGTGAGCGGGGTCAGCGGCCATATCTTCATATAGGGACAGCCAGTCACATGGTGTGAGCGGGGACAGCGGCCATATCTTCATATAGGAGCAGCCAGTCACATGGTGTGAGTGGGGACAGCGGCCATATCTTCATATAGGAGCAGCCAGTCACATGGTGTGAGTGGGGACAGAGGCCATATCTTCATATAGGAGCAGCCAGTCACATGGTGTGAGCGGGGACAGCGGCCATATCTTCATATAGGAGCCAGTCACATGGTGTGAGCGGGGACAGCGGCCATATCTTCATATAGGGACAGCCAGTCACACGGTGTGAGCGGGGACAGCGGCCATATCCTCATATAGGAGCAGCCAGTCACACGGTGTGAGCGGGGACAGCGGCCATATCCTCATATAGGAGCAGCCAGTCACATGGTGTGAGCGGGGACAGCGGCCATATCTTCATATAGGAGCAGCCAGTCACATGGTGTGAGTGGGGACAGCGGCCATATCTTCATATAGGAGCGGCAGTCACATGGTGTGAGCGGGGACAGCGGCCATATCTTCATATAGGAGCAGCCAGTCACATGGTGTGAGCGGGGACAGCGGCCATATCCTCATATAGGGACAGCCAGTCACATGGTGTGAGCGGGGACAGCGGCTATATCTTCATATCGGGACAGCCAGTCACATGGTGTGAGCGGGGACAGCGGCCATATCTTCATATAGGAGCAGCCAGTCACATGGTGTGAGTGGGGACAGCGGCCATATCTTCATATAGGAGCGGCCAGTCACATGGTGTGAGCGGGGACAGCGGCCATATCTTCATATTGGAGCAGCCAGTCACATGGTGTGAGTGGGGACAGCGGCCATATCTTCATATAGGAGCAGCTAGTCACATGGTGTGAGCGGGGACAGCGGCCATATCTTCATATAGGAGCAGCCAGTCACATGGTGTGAGCGGGGACAGCGGACATATCTTCATATAGGAGCAGCCAGTCACATGGTGTGAGCGGGGACAGCGGCCATATCTTCATATAGGGACAGCCAGTCACATGTGTGAGCGGGGACAGCGGCCATATCTTCATATAGGAGCCAGTCACATGGTGTGAGCGGGGGACAACGGCCATATCTTCATATAGGGACAGCCAGTCACACGGTGTGAGCGGGGACAGCGGCCATATCTTCATATAGGAGCCAAGTCACATGGTGTGAGCGGGGACAGCGGCCATATCTTCATATAGGGACAGCCAATCACACGGTGTGAGCGGGGACAGCGGCCATATCTTCATATAGGAGCAGCCAGTCACATGGTGTGAGCGGGGACAGCGGCCATATCTTCATATAGGAGCCAGTCACATGGTGTGAGCGGGGGACAGCGGCCATATCCTCATATCGGGACAGCCAGTCACATGGTGTGAGCGGGGACAGCGGCCATATCTTCATATAGGAGCCAGTCACATGGTGTGAGCAGGGACAGCGGCCATATCTTCATATAGGGACAGCCAGTCACACGGTGTGAGTGGGGACAGCGGCCATATCCTCATATAGGAGCAGCCAGTCACACGGTGTGAGCGGGGACAGCGGCCATATCTTCATATAGGGACAGCCAGTCACATGGTGTGAGCGGGGACAGCGGCCATATCTTCATATAGGGACAGCCAGTCACATGGTGTGAGCGGGGACAGCGGCTATATCTTCATATCGGGACAGCCAGTCACATGGTGTGAGCGGGGACAGCGGCCATATCTTCATATAGGAGCGGCCAGTCACATGGTGTGAGCGGGGACAGCGGCCATATCTTCATATAGGAGCAGCCAGTCACATGGTGTGAGTGGGGACAGCGGCCATATCTTCATATAGGAGCGGCCAGTCACATGGTGTGAGCGGGGACAGCGGCCATATCTTCATATTGGAGCAGCCAGTCACATGGTGTGAGTGGGGACAGCGGCCATATCTTCATATAGGAGCAGCTAGTCACATGGTGTGAGCGGGGACAGCGGCCATATCTTCATATAGGAGCAGCCAGTCACATGGTGTGAGTGGGGACAGCGGCCATATCTTCATATAGGAGCAGCTAGTCACATGGTGTGAGCGGGGGACAGCGGCCATATCTTCATATAGGGAGCAGCCAGTCACATGGTGTGAGCGGGGACAGCGGCCATATCTTCATATAGGAGCAGCCAGTCACATGGTGTGAGCGGGGACAGCGGCCATATCTTCATATAGGAGCAGCCAGTCACATGGTGTGAGCGGGGGACAGCGGCCATATCCTCATATCGGGACAGCCAGTCACATGGTGTGAGCGGGGACAGCGGCCATATCTTCATATAGGAGCCAGTCACATGGTGTGAGCGGGGACAGCGGCCATATCTTCATATAGGGACAGCCAGTCACACGGTGTGAGCGGGGACAGCGGCCATATCCTCATATAGGAGCAGCCAGTCACACGGTGTGAGCGGGGACAGCGGCCATATCCTCATATAGGGACAGCCAGTCACATGGTGTGAGCGGGGACAGCGGCCATATCTTCATATAGGGACAGCCAGTCACACGGTGTGAGCGGGGGACAGTGGCCATATCCTCATATAGGAGCAGCCAGTCACATGGTGTGAGTGGGGACAGCGGCCATATCTTCATATAGGAGCCAGTCACATGGTGTGAGCGGGGTCAGCGGCCATATCCCTCATATAGGAGCAGCCAGTCACATGGTGTGAGCGGGGACAGCGGCCATATCCTCATATAGGGACAGCCAGTCACATGGTTGTGAGCGGGGGACAGCGGCCATATCTTCATATAGGAGCAGCCAGTCACATGGTGTGAGCGGGGGACAGCGGCTATATCTTCATATCGGGACAGCCAGTCACATGGTGTGAGCGGGGACAGCGGCCATATCTTCATATAGGAGCGGCCAGTCACATGGTGTGAGCGGGCACAGCGGCCATATCTTCATATAGGAGCGGCCAGTCACATGGTGTGAGCGGGGACAGTGGCCATATCTTCATATAGGAGCAGCCAGTCACATGGTGTGAGCAGGGACAGCGGCCATATCTTCATATAGGAGCCAGTCACATGGTGTGAGCGGGCACAGCGGGCCATATCTTCATATAGGAGCCACCAGTCACATGGTGTGAGCAAGGACAGCGGCCATATCTTCATATAGGAGCCAGTCACATGGTGTGAGCGGGGACAGCGGCCATATCCTCATATAGGAGCAGCCAGTCACATGGTGTGAGCGGGGACAGCGGCCATATCCTCATATCGGGACAGCCAGTCACATGGTGTGAGCGGGGTCAGCGGCCATATCTTCATATAGGGACAGCCAGTCACATGGTGTGAGCGGGGACAGCGGCCATATCTTCATATAGGAGCAGCCAGTCACATGGTGTGAGTGGGGACAGCGGCCATATCTTCATATAGGAGCAGCCAGTCACATGGTGTGAGTGGGGACAGAGGCCATATCTTCATATAGGAGCAGCCAGTCACATGGTGTGAGCGGGGACAGCGGCCATATCTTCATATAGGAGCCAGTCACATGGTGTGAGCGGGGACAGCGGCCATATCTTCATATAGGACAGCCAGTCACACGGTGTGAGCGGGGGACAGCGGCCATATCCTCATATAGGAGCAGCCAGTCACATGGTGTGTGAGCGGGGACAGCGGCCATATCTTCATATAGGAGCAGCCAGTCACATGGTGTGAGTGGGGACAGCGGCCATATCTTCATATAGGAGCGGCCAGTCACATGGTGTGAGCGGGGACAGCGGCCATATCTTCATATAGGAGCAGCCAGTCACATGGTGTGAGCGGGGACAGCGGCCATATCCTCATATAGGGACAGCCAGTCACATGGTGTGAGCGGGGACAGCGGCTATATCTTCATATCGGGACAGCCAGTCACATGGTGTGAGCGGGGACAGCGGCCATATCTTCATATAGGAGCAGCCAGTCACATGGTGTGAGTGGGGACAGCGGCCATATCTTCATATAGGAGCGGCCAGTCACATGGTGTGAGCGGGGACAGCGGCCATATCTTCATATTGGAGCAGCCAGTCACATGGTGTGAGTGGGGACAGCGGCCATATCTTCATATAGGAGCAGCTAGTCACATGGTGTGAGCGGGACAGCGGCCATATCTTCATATAGGAGCAGCCAGTCACATGGTGTGAGCGGGGACAGCGGACATATCTTCATATAGGAGCAGCCAGTCACATGGTGTGAGCGGGGACAGCGGCCATATCTTCATATAGGGACAGCCAGTCACATGGTGTGAGCGGGGACAGCGGCCATATCTTCATATAGGAGCCAGTCACATGGTGTGAGCGGGGACAACGGCCATATCTTCATATAGGGACAGCCAGTCACACGGTGTGAGCGGGGACAGCGGCCATGATCTTCATATAGGAGCCAGTCACATGGTTGTGAGCGGGGACAGCGGCCATATCTTCATATAGGGACAGCCAATCACACGGTGTGAGCGGGGACAGCGGCCATATCTTCATATAGGAGCAGCCAGTCACATGGTGTGAGCGGGGACAGCGGCCATATCTTCATATAGGAGCCAGTCACATGGTGTGAGCGGGGACAGCGGCCATATCCTCATATCGGGACAGCCAGTCACATGGTGTGAGCGGGGACAGCGGCCATATCTTCATATAGGAGCCAGTCACATGGTGTGAGCAGGGACAGCGGCCATATCTTCATATAGGGACAGCCAGTCACACGGTGTGAGTGGGGACAGCGGCCATATCCTCATATAGGAGCAGCCAGTCACACGGTGTGAGCGGGGACAGCGGCCATATCTTCATATAGGGACAGCCAGTCACATGGTGTGAGCGGGGACAGCGGCCATATCTTCATATAGGGACAGCCAGTCACATGGTGTGAGCGGGGACAGCGGCTATATCTTCATATCGGGACAGCCAGTCACATGGTGTGAGCGGGGACAGCGGCCATATCTTCATATAGGAGCGGCCAGTCACATGGTGTGAGCGGGGACAGCGGCCATATCTTCATATAGGAGCAGCCAGTCACATGGTGTGAGTGGGGACAGCGGCCATATCTTCATATAGGAGCGGCCAGTCACATGGTGTGAGCGGGGACAGCGGCCATATCTTCATATTGGAGCAGCCAGTCACATGGTGTGAGTGGGGACAGCGGCCATATCTTCATATAGGAGCAGCTAGTCACATGGTGTGAGCGGGGACAGCGGCCATATCTTCATATAGGAGCAGCCAGTCACATGGTGTGAGTGGGGACAGCGGCCATATCTTCATATAGGAGCAGCTAGTCACATGGTGTGAGCGGGGACAGCGGCCATATCTTCATATAGGAGCAGCCAGTCACATGGTGTGAGCGGGGACAGCGGCCATATCTTCATATAGGAGCAGCCAGTCACATGGTGTGAGCGGGGACAGCGGCCATATCTTCATATAGGAGCAGCCAGTCACATGGTGTGAGCGGGGACAGCGGCCATATCCTCATATCGGGACAGCCAGTCACATGGTGTGAGCGGGGACAGCGGCCATATCTTCATATAGGAGCCAGTCACATGGTGTGAGCGGGGACAGCGGCCATATCTTCATATAGGGACAGCCAGTCACACGGTGTGAGCGGGGACAGCGGCCATATCCTCATATAGGAGCAGCCAGTCACACGGTGTGAGCGGGGACAGCGGCCATATCCTCATATAGGGACAGCCAGTCACATGGTGTGAGCGGGGACAGCGGCCATATCTTCATATAGGGACAGCCAGTCACACGGTGTGAGCGGGGACAGTGGCCATATCCTCATATAGGAGCAGCCAGTCACATGGTGTGAGTGGGGACAGCGGCCATATCTTCATATAGGAGCCAGTCACATGGTGTGAGCGGGGTCAGCGGCCATATCTTCATATAGGAGCCAGTCACATGGTGTGAGCGGGGACAGCGGCCATATCTTCATATAGCAGCCGCCAGTCAAATGGTGTGAGTGGGGACAGCGGCCATATCTTCATATAGGAGCTTCCAGTCACATGGTGTGAGCGAGGACAGCGGCCATATCTTCATATAGGAGCAGCCAGTCACATGGTGTGAGCGGGGACAGCGGCCATATCTTCATATAGGAGCAGCCAGTCACATGGTGTGAGCGAAGACAGCGGCCATATCTTCATATAGGAGCGGCCAGTCACATGGTGTGAGCGGGGACAGCGGCCATATCTTCATATAGGAGCAGCCAGTCACATGGGGTGAGTGGGGACAGCGGCCATATCTTCATATAGGAGCCGCCAGTCACACGGTGTGAGCGGGGACAGCGGCCATATCCTCATATAGGAGCAGCCAGTCACATGGTGTGAGCGGGGACAGCGGCCATATCCTCATATAGGGACAGCCAGTCACATGGTGTGAGCGGGGACAGCGGCCATATCTTCATATAGGAGCAGCCAGTCACATGGTGTGAGCGGGGACAGCTGCCATATCTTCATATAGGAGCAGCCAGTCACATGGTGTGAGTGGGGACAGCGGCCATATCTTCATATAGGAGCGGCCAGTCACATGGTGTGAGCGGGGACAGCGGCCATATCTTCATATAGGAGCGGCCAGTCACATGGTGTGAGCGGGGACAGCGGCCATATCTTCATATAGGAGCAGCCAGTCACATGGTGTGAGCGGGGACAGCGGCCATATCTTCATATAGGAGCAGCCAGTCACATGGGGTGAGCGAAGACAGAGGCCATATCTTCATATAGGGACAGCCAGTCACATGGTGTGAGCGGGGACAGCGGCCATATCTTCATATAGGAGCAGCCAGTCACATGGTGTGAGCGGGGACAGCGGCCATATCTTCATATAGGAGCAGCCAGTCACATGGTGTGAGTGGGGACAGCGGCCATATCTTCATATAGGAGCGGCCAGTCACATGGTGTGAGCGGGGACAGCGGCCATATCTTCATATAGGGACAGCCAGTCACATGGTGTGAGCGGGGACAGCGGCCATATCTTCATATAGGAGCAGCCAGTCACATGGGGTGAGCGACGACAGAGGCTATATCTTCATAAAGGAGCAGCCAGTCACATGGTGTGAGCGGGGACAGCGGCCATATCTTCATGTAGGAGCAGCCAGTCACATGGTGTGAGCGGGGACAGCGGCCATATCTTCATATAGGGACAGCCAGTCACATGGTGTGAGCGGGGACAGCGGCCATATCCTCATATAGGGACAGCCAGTCACATGGTGTGAGCGGGGACAGCGGCCATATCCTCATATAGGGACAGCCAGTCACATGGTGTGAGCGGGGACAGCGGCTATATCTTCATATCGGGACAGCCAGTCACATGGTGTGAGCGGGGACAGCGGCCATATCTTCATATAGGAGCGGCCAGTCACATGGTGTGAGCGGGCACAGCGGCCATATCTTCATATAGGAGCGGCCAGTCACATGGTGTGAGCGGGGACAGCGGCCATATCTTCATATAGGAGCAGCCAGTCACATGGTGTGAGCAGGGACAGCGGCCATATCTTCATATAGGAGCCAGTCACATGGTGTGAGCGGGCACAGCGGCCATATCTTCATATAGGAGCCAGTCACATGGTGTGAGCGGGGACAGCGGCCATATCCTCATATAGGAGCAGCCAGTCACATGGTGTGAGCGGGGACAGCGGCCATATCCTCATATCGGGACAGCCAGTCACATGGTGTGAGCGGGGACAGCGGCCATATCTTCATATAGGAGCAGCCAGTCACATGGTGTGAGTGGGGACAGCGGCCATATCTTCATATAGGAGCAGCCAGTCACATGGTGTGAGCGGGGACAGAGGCCATATCTTCATATAGGAGCAGCCAGTCACATGGTGTGAGCGGGGACAGCGGCCATATCTTCATATAGGAGCCAGTCACATGGTGTGAGCGGGGACAGCGGCCATATCTTCATATAGGGACAGCCAGTCACACGGTGTGAGCGGGGACAGCGGCCATATCCTCATATAGGAGCAGCCAGTCACATGGTGTGAGCGGGGACAGCGGCCATATCTTCATATAGGAGCAGCCAGTCACATGGTGTGAGCGGGGACAGCGGCCATATCCTCATATAGGAGCAGCCAGTCACATGGTGTGAGCGGGGACAGCGGCCATATCTTCATATAGGAGCAGCCAGTCACATGGTGTGAGTGGGGACAGGGGCCATATCTTCATATAGGAGCGGCCAGTCACATGGTGTGAGCGGGGACAGCGGCCATATCTTCATATAGGAGCAGCCAGTCACATGGTGTGAGTGGGGACAGCGGCCATATCTTCATATAGGAGCGGCCAGTCACATGGTGTGAGCGGGGACAGCGGCCATATCTTCATATAGGAGCAGCCAGTCACATGGTGTGAGCGGGGACAGCGGCCATATCCTCATATAGGGACAGCCAGTCACATGGTGTGAGCGGGGACAGCGGTTATATCTTCATATCGGGACAGCCAGTCACATGGTGTGAGCGGGGACAGCGGCCATATCTTCATATAGGAGCAGCCAGTCACATGGTGTGAGTGGGGACAGCGGCCATATCTTCATATAGGAGCGGCCAGTCATATGGTGTGAGCGGGGACAGCGGCCATATCTTCATATAGGAGCAGCCAGTCACATGGTGTGAGTTGGGACAGCGGCCATATCTTCATATAGGAGCGGCCAGTCACATGGTGTGAGCGGGGACAGCGGCCATATCTTCATATAGGAGCAGCCAGTCACATGGTGTGAGCGGGGACAGCGGCCATATCCTCATATAGGGACAGCCAGTCACATGGTGTGAGCGGGGACAGCGGCCATATCCTCATATAGGAGCAGCCAGTCACATGGTGTGAGCGGGGACAGCGGCCATATCCTCATATAGGGACAGCCAGTCACATGGTGTGAGCGGGGACAGCGGCTATATCTTCATATCGGGACAGCCAGTCACATGGTGTGAGCGGGGACAGCGGCCATATCTTCATATAGGAGCAGCCAGTCACATGGTGTGAGTGGGGACAGCGGCCATATCTTCATATAGGAGCGGCCAGTCACATGGTGTGAGCGGGGACAGCGGCCATATCTTCATATAGGAGCAGCCAGTCACATGGTGTGAGTGGGGACAGCGGCCATATCTTCATATAGGAGCGGCCAGTCACATGGTGTGAGCGGGGACAGCGGCCATATCTTCATATAGGAGCAGCCAGTCACATGGTGTGAGCGGGGACAGCGGCCATATCCTCATATAGGGACAGCCAGTCACATGGTGTGAGCGGGGACAGCGGCTATATCTTCATATCGGGACAGCCAGTCACATGGTGTGAGCGGGGACAGCGGCCATATCTTCATATAGGAGCGGCCAGTCACATGGTGTGAGCGGGGACAGCGGCCATATCTTCATATAGGAGCAGCCAGTCACATGGTGTGAGTGGGGACAGCGGCCATATCTTCATATAGGAGCGGCCAGTCACATGGTGTGAGCGGGGACAGCGGCCATATCTTCATATTGGAGCAGCCAGTCACATGGTGTGAGTGGGGACAGCGGCCATATCTTCATATAGGAGCAGCTAGTCACATGTTGTGAGCGGGGACAGCGGCCATATCTTCATATAGGAGCAGCCAGTCACATGGTATGAGTGGGGACAGCGGCCATATCTTCATATAGGAGCGGCCAGTCACATGGTGTGAGCGGGGACAGCGGCCATATCTTCATATAGGAGCAGCCAGTCACATGGTGTGAGCGGGGACAGCGGCCATATCTTCATATAGGAGCAGCCAGTCACATGGTGTGAGCGGGGACAGCGGCCATATCCTCATATAGGGACAGCCAGTCACATGGTGTGAGCGGGGACAGCGGCCATATCTTCATATAGGGACAGCCAGTCACACGGTGTGAGCGGGGACAGCGGCCATATCCTCATATAGGAGCAGCCAGTCACACGGTGTGAGCGGGGACAGCGGCCATATCCTCATATAGGGACAGCCAGTCACATGGTGTGAGTGGGGACAGCGGCCATATCTTCATATAGGGACAGCCAGTCACACGGTGTGAGCGGGGACAGCGGCCATATCCTCATATAGGAGCAGCCAGTCACATGGTGTGAGCGGGGACAGCGGCCATATCCTCATATAGGGACAGCCAGTCACATGGTGTGAGCGTGGACAGCGGCTATATCTTCATATCGGGACAGCCAGTCACATGGTGTGAGCGGGGACAGCGGCCATATCTTCATATAGGAGCCAGTCACATGGTGTGAGCGGGGACAGCGGCCATATCTTCATATAGCAGCCGCCAGTCACATGGTGTGAGTGGGGACAGCGGCCATATCTTCATATAGGAGATTCCAGTCACATGGTGTGAGCGGGGACAGCGGCCATATCTTCATATAGGAGCAGCCAGTCACATGGTGTGAGCGGGGACAGCGGCCATATCTTCATATAGGAGCAGCCAGTCACATGGTGTGAGCGAAGACAGCGGCCATATCTTCATATAGGAGCGGCCAGTCACATGGTGTGAGCGGGGACAGCGGCCATATCTTCATATAGGAGCCAGTCACATGGTGTGAGCGGGGACAGCGGCCATATCTTCATATAGGAGCAGCCAGTCACATGGTGTGAGCGGGGACAGCGGCCATATCTTCATATAGGAGCAGCCAGTCACATGGTATGAGCGGGGACAGCGGCCATATCCTCATATAGGAGCCGCCAGTCACACGGTGTGAGCGGGGACAGCGGCCATATCTTCATATAGGGACAGCCAGTCACATGGTGTGAGCGGGGACAGCGGCCATATCTTCATATAGGGACAGCCAGTCACATGGTGTGAGCGGGGACAGCGGCCATATCTTCATATAGGAGCAGCCAGTCACATGGTGTGAGTGGGGACAGCGGCCATATCTTCATATAGGAGCGGCCAGTCACATGGTGTGAGCGGGGACAGCGGCCATATCTTCATATAGGAGCAGCCAGTCACATGGTGTGAGTTGGGACAGCGGCCATATCTTCATATAGGAGCGGCCAGTCACATGGTGTGAGCGGGGACAGCGGCCATATCTTCATATAGGAGCAGCCAGTCACATGGTGTGAGCGGGGACAGCGGCCATATCCTCATATAGGGACAGCCAGTCACATGGTGTGAGCGGGGACAGCGGCCATATCCTCATATAGGAGCAGCCAGTCACATGGTGTGAGCGGGGACAGCGGCCATATCCTCATATAGGGACAGCCAGTCACATGGTGTGAGCGGGGACAGCGGCTATATCTTCATATCGGGACAGCCAGTCACATGGTGTGAGCGGGGACAGCGGCCATATTTTCATATAGGAGCAGCCAGTCACATGGTGTGAGCGGGGATAGCGGCCATATCTTCATATAGGAGCGGCCAGTCACATGGTGTGAGCGGGGACAGCGGCCATATCTTCATATAGGAGCAGCCAGTCACATGGTGTGAGTGGGGACAGCGGCCATATCTTCATATAGGAGCGGCCAGTCACATGGTGTGAGCGGGGACAGCGGCCATATCTTCATATTGGAGCAGCCAGTCACATGGTGTGAGCGGGGACAGCGGCCATATCCTCATATAGGGACAGCCAGTCACATGGTGTGAGCGGGGACAGCGGCTATATCTTCATATCGGGACAGCCAGTCACATGGTGTGAGCGGGGACAGCGGCCATATCTTTATATAGGAGCGGCCAGTCACATGGTGTGAGCGGGGACAGCGGCCATATCTTCATATAGGAGCAGCCAGTCACATGGTGTGAGTGGGGACAGCGGCCATATATTCATATAGGAGCGGCCAGTCACATGGTGTGAGCGGGGACAGCGGCCATATCTTCATATTGGAGCAGCCAGTCACATGGTGTGAGTGGGGACAGCGGCCATATCTTCATATAGGAGCGGCCAGTCACATGGTGTGAGCGGGGACAGCGGCCATATCTTCATATTGGAGCAGCCAGTCACATGGTGTGAGTGGGGACAGCGGCCATATATTCATATAGGAGCAGCTAGTCACATGTTGTGAGCGGGGACAGCGGCCATATCTTCATATAGGAGCAGCCAGTCACATGGTATGAGTGGGGACAGCGGCCATATCTTCATATAGGAGCGGCCAGTCACATGGTGTGAGCGGGGACAGCGGCCATATCTTCATATAGGAGCAGCCAGTCACATGGTGTGAGCGGGGACAGCGGCCATATCTTCATATAGGAGCAGCCAGTCACATGGTGTGAGCGGGGACAGCGGCCATATCCTCATATAGGGACAGCCAGTCACATGGTGTGAGCGGGGACAGCGGCCATATCTTCATATAGGGACAGCCAGTCACACGGTGTGAGCGGGGACAGCGGCCATATCCTCATATAGGGACAGCCAGTCACATGGTGTGAGTGGGGACAGCGGCCATATCTTCATATAGGGACAGCCAGTCACACGGTGTGAGCGGGGACAGCGGCCATATCCTCATATAGGAGCAGCCAGTCACATGGTGTGAGTCGGGACAGCGGCCATATCTTCATATAGGAGCCAGTCACATGGTGTGAGCGGGGTCAGCGGCCATATCTTCATATAGGAGCCAGTCACATGGTGTGAGCGGGGACAGCGGCCATATCTTCATATAGCAGCCGCCAGTCACATGGTGTGAGTGGGGACAGCGGCCATATCTTCATATAGGAGCTTCCAGTCACATGGTGTGAGCGAGGACAGCGGCCATATCTTCATATAGGAGCAGCCAGTCACATGGTGTGAGCGGGGACAGCGGCCATATCTTCATATAGGAGCAGCCAGTCACATGGTGTGAGCGAAGACAGCGGCCATATCTTCATATAGGAGCCAGTCACATGGTGTGAGCGGGGACAGCGGCCATATCTTCATATAGGAGCAGCCAGTCACATGGTGTGAGCGGGGACAGCGGCCATATCTTCATATAGGAGCAGCCAGTCACATGGGGTGAGTGGGGACAGCGGCCATATCTTCATATAGGAGCCGCCAGTCACACGGTGTGAGCGGGGACAGCGGCCATATCCTCATATAGGAGCAGCCAGTCACATGGTGTGAGCGGGGACAGCGGCCATATCCTCATATAGGGACAGCCAGTCACATGGTGTGAGCGGGGACAGCGGCCATATCTTCATATAGGAGCAGCCAGTCACATGGTGTGAGCGGGGACAGCGGCCATATCTTCATATAGGAGCAGCCAGTCACATGGTGTGAGTGGGGACAGCGGCCATATCTTCATATAGGAGCGGCCAGTCACATGGTGTGAGCGGGGACAGCGGCCATATCTTCATATAGGAGCGGCCAGTCACATGGTGTGAGCGGGGACAGCGGCCATATCTTCATATAGGAGCAGCCAGTCACATGGTGTGAGCGGGGACAGCGGCCATATCTTCATATAGGAGCAGCCAGTCACATGGGGTGAGCGAAGACAGAGGCCATATCTTCATATAGGGACAGCCAGTCACATGGTGTGAGCGGGGACAGCGGCCATATCTTCATATAGGAGCAGCCAGTCACATGGTGTGAGCGGGGACAGCGGCCATATCTTCATATAGGAGCAGCCAGTCACATGGTGTGAGTGGGGACAGCGGCCATATCTTCATATAGGAGCGGCCAGTCACATGGTGTGAGCGGGGACAGCGGCCATATCTTCATATAGGGACAGCCAGTCACATGGTGTGAGCGGGGACAGCGGCCATATCTTCATATAGGAGCAGCCAGTCACATGGGGTGAGCGACGACAGAGGCTATATCTTCATAAAGGAGCAGCCAGTCACATGGTGTGAGCGGGGACAGCGGCCATATCTTCATGTAGGAGCAGCCAGTCACATGGTGTGAGCGGGGACAGCGGCCATATCTTCATATAGGGACAGCCAGTCACATGGTGTGAGCGGGGACAGCGGCCATATCCTCATATAGGGACAGCCAGTCACATGGTGTGAGCGGGGACAGCGGCCATATCCTCATATAGGGACAGCCAGTCACATGGTGTGAGCGGGGACAGCGGCTATATCTTCATATCGGGACAGCCAGTCACATGGTGTGAGCAAGGACAGCGGCCATATCTTCATATAGGAGCGGCCAGTCACATGGTGTGAGCGGGCACAGCGGCCATATCTTCATATAGGAGCGGCCAGTCACATGGTGTGAGCGGGGACAGCGGCCATATCTTCATATAGGAGCAGCCAGTCACATGGTGTGAGCAGGGACAGCGGCCATATCTTCATATAGGAGCCAGTCACATGGTGTGAGCGGGCACAGCGGCCATATCTTCATATAGGAGCCAGTCACATGGTGTGAGCGGGGACAGCGGCCATATCCTCATATAGGAGCAGCCAGTCACATGGTGTGAGCGGGGACAGCGGCCATATCCTCATATCGGGACAGCCAGTCACATGGTGTGAGCGGGGACAGCGGCCATATCTTCATATAGGAGCAGCCAGTCACATGGTGTGAGTGGGGACAGCGGCCATATCTTCATATAGGAGCAGCCAGTCACATGGTGTGAGCGGGGACAGAGGCCATATCTTCATATAGGAGCAGCCAGTCACATGGTGTGAGCGGGGACAGCGGCCATATCTTCATATAGGAGCCAGTCACATGGTGTGAGCGGGGACAGCGGCCATATCTTCATATAGGGACAGCCAGTCACACGGTGTGAGCGGGGACAGCGGCCATATCCTCATATAGGAGCAGCCAGTCACATGGTGTGAGCGGGGACAGCGGCCATATCTTCATATAGGAGCAGCCAGTCACATGGTGTGAGCGGGGACAGCGGCCATATCCTCATATAGGAGCAGCCAGTCACATGGTGTGAGCGGGGACAGCGGCCATATCTTCATATAGGAGCAGCCAGTCACATGGTGTGAGTGGGGACAGGGGCCATATCTTCATATAGGAGCGGCCAGTCACATGGTGTGAGCGGGGACAGCGGCCATATCTTCATATAGGAGCAGCCAGTCACATGGTGTGAGCGGGGACAGCGGCCATATCCTCATATAGGGACAGCCAGTCACATGGTGTGAGCGGGGACAGCGGTTATATCTTCATATCGGGACAGCCAGTCACATGGTGTGAGCGGGGACAGCGGCCATATCTTCATATAGGAGCAGCCAGTCACATGGTGTGAGTGGGGACAGCGGCCATATCTTCATATAGGAGCGGCCAGTCATATGGTGTGAGCGGGGACAGCGGCCATATCTTCATATAGGAGCAGCCAGTCACATGGTGTGAGTTGGGACAGCGGCCATATCTTCATATAGGAGCGGCCAGTCACATGGTGTGAGCGGGGACAGCGGCCATATCTTCATATAGGAGCAGCCAGTCACATGGTGTGAGCGGGGACAGCGGCCATATCCTCATATAGGGACAGCCAGTCACATGGTGTGAGCGGGGACAGCGGCCATATCCTCATATAGGAGCAGCCAGTCACATGGTGTGAGCGGGGACAGCGGCCATATCCTCATATAGGGACAGCCAGTCACATGGTGTGAGCGGGGACAGCGGCTATATCTTCATATCGGGACAGCCAGTCACATGGTGTGAGCGGGGACAGCGGCCATATCTTCATATAGGAGCAGCCAGTCACATGGTGTGAGTGGGGACAGCGGCCATATCTTCATATAGGAGCGGCCAGTCACATGGTGTGAGCGGGGACAGCGGCCATATCTTCATATAGGAGCAGCCAGTCACATGGTGTGAGTGGGGACAGCGGCCATATCTTCATATAGGAGCGGCCAGTCACATGGTGTGAGCGGGGACAGCGGCCATATCTTCATATAGGAGCAGCCAGTCACATGGTGTGAGCGGGGACAGCGGCCATATCCTCATATAGGGACAGCCAGTCACATGGTGTGAGCGGGGACAGCGGCTATATCTTCATATCGGGACAGCCAGTCACATGGTGTGAGCGGGGACAGCGGCCATATCTTCATATAGGAGCGGCCAGTCACATGGTGTGAGCGGGGACAGCGGCCATATCTTCATATAGGAGCAGCCAGTCACATGGTGTGAGTGGGGACAGCGGCCATATCTTCATATAGGAGCGGCCAGTCACATGGTGTGAGCGGGGACAGCGGCCATATCTTCATATTGGAGCAGCCAGTCACATGGTGTGAGTGGGGACAGCGGCCATATCTTCATATAGGAGCAGCTAGTCACATGTTGTGAGCGGGGACAGCGGCCATATCTTCATATAGGAGCAGCCAGTCACATGGTATGAGTGGGGACAGCGGCCATATCTTCATATAGGAGCGGCCAGTCACATGGTGTGAGCGGGGACAGCGGCCATATCTTCATATAGGAGCAGCCAGTCACATGGTGTGAGCGGGGACAGCGGCCATATCTTCATATAGGAGCAGCCAGTCACATGGTGTGAGCGGGGACAGCGGCCATATCCTCATATAGGGACAGCCAGTCACATGGTGTGAGCGGGGACAGCGGCCATATCTTCATATAGGGACAGCCAGTCACACGGTGTGAGCGGGGACAGCGGCCATATCCTCGTATAGGAGCAGCCAGTCACACGGTGTGAGCGGGGACAGCGGCCATATCCTCATATAGGGACAGCCAGTCACATGGTGTGAGTGGGGACAGCGGCCATATCTTCATATAGGGACAGCCAGTCACACGGTGTGAGCGGGGACAGCGGCCATATCCTCATATAGGAGCAGCCAGTCACATGGTGTGAGCGGGGACAGCGGCCATATCCTCATATAGGGACAGCCAGTCACATGGTGTGAGCGTGGACAGCGGCTATATCTTCATATCGGGACAGCCAGTCACATGGTGTGAGCGGGGACAGCGGCCATATCTTCATATAGGAGCCAGTCACATGGTGTGAGCGGGGACAGCTGCCATATCTTCATATAGCAGCCGCCAGTCACATGGTGTGAGTGGGGACAGCGGCCATATCTTCATATAGGAGATTCCAGTCACATGGTGTGAGCGGGGACAGCGGCCATATCTTCATATAGGAGCAGCCAGTCACATGGTGTGAGCGGGGACAGCGGCCATATCTTCATATCAGAGCAGCCAGTCACATGGTGTGAGCGAAGACAGCGGCCATATCTTCATATAGGAGCGGCCAGTCACATGGTGTGAGCGGGGACAGCGGCCATATCTTCATATAGGAGCCAGTCACATGGTGTGAGCGGGGACAGCGGCCATATCTTCATATAGGAGCAGCCAGTCACATGGTGTGAGCGGGGACAGCGGCCATATCTTCATATAGGAGCAGCCAGTCACATGGTATGAGCGGGGACAGCGGCCATATCCTCATATAGGGACAGCCAGTCACATGGTGTGAGCGGGGACAGCGGCTATATCTTCATATCGGGACAGCCAGTCACATGGTGTGAGCGGGGACAGCGGCCATATCTTCATATAGGAGCGGCCAGTCACATGGTGTGAGCGGGGACAGCGGCCATATCTTCATATAGGAGCAGCCAGTCACATGGTGTGAGTGGGGACAGCGGCCATATCTTCATATAGGAGCGGCCAGTCACATGGTGTGAGCGGGGACAGCGGCCATATCTTCATATTGGAGCAGCCAGTCACATGGTGTGAGTGGGGACAGCGGCCATATCTTCATATAGGAGCAGCTAGTCACATGTTGTGAGCGGGGACAGCGGCCATATCTTCATATAGGAGCAGCCAGTCACATGGTATGAGTGGGGACAGCGGCCATATCTTCATATAGGAGCGGCCAGTCACATGGTGTGAGCGGGGACAGCGGCCATATCTTCATATAGGAGCAGCCAGTCACATGGTGTGAGCGGGGACAGCGGCCATATCTTCATATAGGAGCAGCCAGTCACATGGTGTGAGCGGGGACAGCGGCCATATCCTCATATAGGGACAGCCAGTCACATGGTGTGAGCGGGGACAGCGGCCATATCTTCATATAGGGACAGCCAGTCACACGGTGTGAGCGGGGACAGCGGCCATATCCTCATATAGGAGCAGCCAGTCACACGGTGTGAGCGGGGACAGCGGCCATATCCTCATATAGGGACAGCCAGTCACATGGTGTGAGTGGGGACAGCGGCCATATCTTCATATAGGGACAGCCAGTCACACGGTGTGAGCGGGGACAGCGGCCATATCCTCATATAGGAGCAGCCAGTCACATGGTGTGAGCGGGGACAGCGGCCATATCCTCATATAGGGACAGCCAGTCACATGGTGTGAGCGTGGACAGCGGCTATATCTTCATATCGGGACAGCCAGTCACATGGTGTGAGCGGGGACAGCGGCCATATCTTCATATAGGAGCCAGTCACCTGGTGTGAGCGGGGACAGCGGCCATATCTTCATATAGCAGCCGCCAGTCACATGGTGTGAGTGGGGACAGCGGCCATATCTTCATATAGGAGATTCCAGTCACATGGTGTGAGCGGGGACAGCGGCCATATCTTCATATAGGAGCAGCCAGTCACATGGTGTGAGCGGGGACAGCGGCCATATCTTCATATAGGAGCAGCCAGTCACATGGTGTGAGCGAAGACAGCGGCCATATCTTCATATAGGAGCGGCCAGTCACATGGTGTGAGCGGGGACAGCGGCCATATCTTCATATAGGAGCCAGTCACATGGTGTGAGCGGGGACAGCGGCCATATCTTCATATAGGAGCAGCCAGTCACATGGTGTGAGCGGGGACAGCGGCCATATCTTCATATAGGAGCAGCCAGTCACATGGTATGAGCGGGGACAGCGGCCATATCCTCATATAGGAGCCGCCAGTCACACGGTGTGAGCGGGGACAGCGGCCATATCTTCATATAGGGACAGCCAGTCACATGGTGTGAGCGGGGACAGCGGCCATATCTTCATATAGGGACAGCCAGTCACATGGTGTGAGCGGGGACAGCGGCCATATCTTCATATAGGAGCAGCCAGTCACATGGTGTGAGTGGGGACAGCGGCCATATCTTCATATAGGAGCGGCCAGTCACATGGTGTGAGCGGGGACAGCGGCCATATCTTCATATAGGAGCAGCCAGTCACATGGTGTGAGTTGGGACAGCGGCCATATCTTCATATAGGAGCGGCCAGTCACATGGTGTGAGCGGGGACAGCGGCCATATCTTCATATAGGAGCAGCCAGTCACATGGTGTGAGCGGGGACAGCGGCCATATCCTCATATAGGGACAGCCAGTCACATGGTGTGAGCGGGGACAGCGGCCATATCCTCATATAGGAGCAGCCAGTCACATGGTGTGAGCGGGGACAGCGGCCATATCCTCATATAGGGACAGCCAGTCACATGGTGTGAGCGGGGACAGCGGCTATATCTTCATATCGGGACAGCCAGTCACATGGTGTGAGCGGGGACAGCGGCCATATCTTCATATAGGAGCAGCCAGTCACATGGTGTGAGCGGGGACAGCGGCCATATCTTCATATAGGAGCGGCCAGTCACATGGTGTGAGCGGGGACAGCGGCCATATCTTCATATAGGAGCAGCCAGTCACATGGTGTGAGTGGGGACAGCGGCCATATCTTCATATAGGAGCGGCCAGTCACATGGTGTGAGCGGGGACAGCGGCCATATCTTCATATTGGAGCAGCCAGTCACATGGTGTGAGCGGGGACAGCGGCCATATCCTCATATAGGGACAGCCAGTCACATGGTGTGAGCGGGGACAGCGGCTATATCTTCATATCGGGACAGCCAGTCACATGGTGTGAGCGGGGACAGCGGCCATATCTTTATATAGGAGCGGCCAGTCACATGGTGTGAGCGGGGACAGCGGCCATATCTTCATATAGGAGCAGCCAGTCACATGGTGTGAGTGGGGACAGCGGCCATATCTTCATATAGGAGCAGCCAGTCACATGGTGTGAGCGGGGACAGCGGCCATATCTTCATATTGGAGCAGCCAGTCACATGGTGTGAGTGGGGACAGCGGCCATATCTTCATATAGGAGCAGCTATTCACATGTTGTGAGCGGGGACAGCGGCCATATCTTCATATAGGAGCAGCCAGTCACATGGTATGAGTGGGGACAGCGGCCATATCTTCATATAGGAGCGGCCAGTCACATGGTGTGAGCGGGGACAGCGGCCATATCTTCATATAGGAGCAGCCAGTCACATGGTGTGAGCGGGGACAGCGGCCATATCTTCATATAGGAGCAGCCAGTCACATGGTGTGAGCGGGGACAGCGGCCATATCCTCATATAGGGACAGCCAGTCACATGGTGTGAGCGGGGACAGCGGCCATATCTTCATATAGGGACAGCCAGTCACACGGTGTGAGCGGGGACAGCGGCCATATCCTCATATAGGAGCAGCCAGTCACACGGTGTGAGCGGGGACAGCGGCCATATCCTCATATAGGGACAGCCAGTCACATGGTGTGAGTGGGGACAGCGGCCATATCTTCATATAGGGACAGCCAGTCACACGGTGTGAGCGGGGACAGCGGCCATATCCTCATATAGGAGCAGCCAGTCACATGGTGTGAGTCGGGACAGCGGCCATATCTTCATATAGGAGCCAGTCACATGGTGTGAGCGGGGTCAGCGGCCATATCTTCATATAGGAGCCAGTCACATGGTGTGAGCGGGGACAGCGGCCATATCTTCATATAGCAGCCGCCAGTCACATGGTGTGAGTGGGGACAGCGGCCATATCTTCATATAGGAGCTTCCAGTCACATGGTGTGAGCGAGGACAGCGGCCATATCTTCATATAGGAGCAGCCAGTCACATGGTGTGAGCGGGGACAGCGGCCATATCTTCATATAGGAGCAGCCAGTCACATGGTGTGAGCGAAGACAGCGGCCATATCTTCATATAGGAGCGGCCAGTCACATGGTGTGAGCGGGGACAGCGGCCATATCTTCATATAGGAGCAGCCAGTCACATGGTGTGAGCGGGGACAGCGGCCATATCTTCATATAGGAGCAGCCAGTCACATGGGGTGAGTGGGGACAGCGGCCATATCTTCATATAGGAGCCGCCAGTCACACGGTGTGAGCGGGGACAGCGGCCATATCCTCATATAGGAGCAGCCAGTCACATGGTGTGAGTGGGGACAGGGGCCATATCTTCATATAGGAGCGGCCAGTCACATGGTGTGAGCGGGGACAGCGGCCATATCTTCATATAGGAGCAGCCAGTCACATGGTGTGAGTGGGGACAGCGGCCATATCTTCATATAGGAGCGGCCAGTCACATGGTGTGAGCGGGGACAGCGGCCATATCTTCATATAGGAGCAGCCAGTCACATGGTGTGAGCGGGGACAGCGGTTATATCTTCATATCGGGACAGCCAGTCACATGGTGTGAGCGGGGACAGCGGCCATATCTTCATATAGGAGCAGCCAGTCACATGGTGTGAGTGGGGACAGCGGCCATATCTTCATATAGGAGCGGCCAGTCATATGGTGTGAGCGGGGACAGCGGCCATATCTTCATATAGGAGCAGCCAGTCACATGGTGTGAGTTGGGACAGCGGCCATATCTTCATATAGGAGCGGCCAGTCACATGGTGTGAGCGGGGACAGCGGCCATATCTTCATATAGGAGCAGCCAGTCACATGGTGTGAGCGGGGACAGCGGCCATATCCTCATATAGGGACAGCCAGTCACATGGTGTGAGCGGGGACAGCGGCCATATCCTCATATAGGAGCAGCCAGTCACATGGTGTGAGCGGGGACAGCGGCCATATCCTCATATAGGGACAGCCAGTCACATGGTGTGAGCGGGGACAGCGGCTATATCTTCATATCGGGACAGCCAGTCACATGGTGTGAGCGGGGACAGCGGCCATATCTTCATATAGGAGCAGCCAGTCACATGGTGTGAGTGGGGACAGCGGCCATATCTTCATATAGGAGCGGCCAGTCACATGGTGTGAGCGGGGACAGCGGCCATATCTTCATATAGGAGCAGCCAGTCACATGGTGTGAGTGGGGACAGCGGCCATATCTTCATATAGGAGCGGCCAGTCACATGGTGTGAGCGGGGACAGCGGCCATATCTTCATATAGGAGCAGCCAGTCACATGGTGTGAGCGGGGACAGCGGCCATATCCTCATATAGGGACAGCCAGTCACATGGTGTGAGCGGGGACAGCGGCTATATCTTCATATCGGGACAGCCAGTCACATGGTGTGAGCGGGGACAGCGGCCATATCTTCATATAGGAGCGGCCAGTCACATGGTGTGAGCGGGGACAGCGGCCATATCTTCATATAGGAGCAGCCAGTCACATGGTGTGAGTGGGGACAGCGGCCATATCTTCATATAGGAGCGGCCAGTCACATGGTGTGAGCGGGGACAGCGGCCATATCTTCATATTGGAGCAGCCAGTCACATGGTGTGAGTGGGGACAGCGGCCATATCTTCATATAGGAGCAGCTAGTCACATGTTGTGAGCGGGGACAGCGGCCATATCTTCATATAGGAGCAGCCAGTCACATGGTATGAGTGGGGACAGCGGCCATATCTTCATATAGGAGCGGCCAGTCACATGGTGTGAGCGGGGACAGCGGCCATATCTTCATATAGGAGCAGCCAGTCACATGGTGTGAGCGGGGACAGCGGCCATATCTTCATATAGGAGCAGCCAGTCACATGGTGTGAGCGGGGACAGCGGCCATATCCTCATATAGGGACAGCCAGTCACATGGTGTGAGCGGGGACAGCGGCCATATCTTCATATAGGGACAGCCAGTCACACGGTGTGAGCGGGGACAGCGGCCATATCCTCATATAGGAGCAGCCAGTCACACGGTGTGAGCGGGGACAGCGGCCATATCCTCATATAGGGACAGCCAGTCACATGGTGTGAGTGGGGACAGCGGCCATATCTTCATATAGGGACAGCCAGTCACACGGTGTGAGCGGGGACAGCGGCCATATCCTCATATAGGAGCAGCCAGTCACATGGTGTGAGCGGGGACAGCGGCCATATCCTCATATAGGGACAGCCAGTCATATGGTGTGAGCGTGGACAGCGGCTATATCTTCATATCGGGACAGCCAGTCACATGGTGTGAGCGGGGACAGCGGCCATATCTTCATATAGGAGCCAGTCACATGGTGTGAGCGGGGACAGCGGCCATATCTTCATATAGCAGCCGCCAGTCACATGGTGTGAGTGGGGACAGCGGCCATATCTTCATATAGGAGATTCCAGTCACATGGTGTGAGCGGGGACAGCGGCCATATCTTCATATAGGAGCAGCCAGTCACATGGTGTGAGCGGGGACAGCGGCCATATCTTCATATCAGAGCAGCCAGTCACATGGTGTGAGCGAAGACAGCGGCCATATCTTCATATAGGAGCGGCCAGTCACATGGTGTGAGCGGGGACAGCGGCCATATCTTCATATAGGAGCAGCCAGTCACATGGTGTGAGCGGGGACAGCGGCCATATCTTCATATAGGAGCAGCCAGTCACATGGTGTGAGCGGGGACAGCGGCCATATCTTCATATAGGAGCAGCCAGTCACATGGTATGAGCGGGGACAGCGGCCATATCCTCATATAGGAGCCGCCAGTCACACGGTGTGAGCGGGGACAGCGGCCATATCTTCATATAGGGACAGCCAGTCACATGGTGTGAGCGGGGACAGCGGCCATATCTTCATATAGGGACAGCCAGTCACATGGTGTGAGCGGGGACAGCGGCCATATCTTCATATAGGAGCAGCCAGTCACATGGTGTGAGTGGGGACAGCGGCCATATCTTCATATAGGAGCGGCCAGTCACATGGTGTGAGCGGGGACAGCGGCCATATCTTCATATAGGAGCAGCCAGTCACATGGTGTGAGTTGGGACAGCGGCCATATCTTCATATAGGAGCGGCCAGTCACATGGTGTGAGCGGGGACAGCGGCCATATCTTCATATAGGAGCAGCCAGTCACATGGTGTGAGCGGGGACAGCGGCCATATCCTCATATAGGGACAGCCAGTCACATGGTGTGAGCGGGGACAGCGGCCATATCCTCATATAGGAGCAGCCAGTCACATGGTGTGAGCGGGGACAGCGGCCATATCCTCATATAGGGATAGCCAGTCACATGGTGTGAGCGGGGACAGCGGCTATATCTTCATATCGGGACAGCCAGTCACATGGTGTGAGCGGGGACAGCGGCCATATCTTCATATAGGAGCAGCCAGTCACATGGTGTGAGCGGGGACAGCGGCCATATCTTCATATAGGAGCGGCCAGTCACATGGTGTGAGCGGGGACAGCGGCCATATCTTCATATAGGAGCAGCCAGTCACATGGTGTGAGTGGGGACAGCGGCCATATCTTCATATAGGAGCGGCCAGTCACATGGTGTGAGCGGGGACAGCGGCCATATCTTCATATAGGAGCAGCCAGTCACATGGTGTGAGCGGGGACAGCGGCCATATCCTCATATAGGGACAGCCAGTCACATGGTGTGAGCGGGGACAGCGGCTATATCTTCATATCGGGACAGCCAGTCACATGGTGTGAGCGGGGACAGCGGCCATATCTTTATATAGGAGCGGCCAGTCACATGGTGTGAGCGGGGACAGCGGCCATATCTTCATATAGGAGCAGCCAGTCACATGGTGTGAGTGGGGACAGCGGCCATATCTTCATATAGGAGCGGCCAGTCACATGGTGTGAGCGGGGACAGCGGCCATATCTTCATATTGGAGCAGCCAGTCACATGGTGTGAGTGGGGACAGCGGCCATATCTTCATATAGGAGCAGCTAGTCACATGTTGTGAGCGGGGACAGCGGCCATATCTTCATATAGGAGCAGCCAGTCACATGGTATGAGTGGGGACAGCGGCCATATCTTCATATAGGAGCGGCCAGTCACATGGTGTGAGCGGGGACAGCGGCCATATCTTCATATAGGAGCAGCCAGTCACATGGTGTGAGCGGGGACAGCGGCCATATCTTCATATAGGAGCAGCCAGTCACATGGTGTGAGCGGGGACAGCGGCCATATCCTCATATAGGGACAGCCAGTCACATGGTGTGAGCGGGGACAGCGGCCATATCTTCATATAGGGACAGCCAGTCACACGGTGTGAGCGGGGACAGCGGCCATATCCTCATATAGGAGCAGCCAGTCACACGGTGTGAGCGGGGACAGCGGCCATATCCTCATATAGGGACAGCCAGTCACATGGTGTGAGTGGGGACAGCGGCCATATCTTCATATAGGGACAGCCAGTCACACGGTGTGAGCGGGGACAGCGGCCATATCCTCATATAGGAGCAGCCAGTCACATGGTGTGAGCGGGGACAGCGGCCATATCCTCATATAGGGACAGCCAGTCACATGGTGTGAGCGGGGACAGCGGCTATATCTTCATATCGGGACAGCCAGTCACATGGTGTGAGCGGGGACAGCGGCCATATCTTCATATAGGAGCCAGTCACATGGTGTGAGCGGGGACAGCGGCCATATCTTCATATAGCAGCCGCCATTCACATGGTGTGAGTGGGGACAGCGGCCATATCTTCATATAGGAGCTTCCAGTCACATGGTGTGAGCGGGGACAGCGGCCATATCTTCATATAGGAGCAGCCAGTCACATGGTGTGAGCGGGGACAGCGGCCATATCTTCATATAGGAGCAGCCAGTCACATGGTGTGAGCGGGGACAGCGGCCATATCCTCATATAGGAGCAGCCAGTCACATGGTGTGAGCGGGGACAGCGGCCATATCTTCATATAGGAGCAGCCAGTCACATGGTGTGAGTGGGGACAGGGGCCATATCTTCATATAGGAGCGGCCAGTCACATGGTGTGAGCGGGGACAGCGGCCATATCTTCATATAGGAGCAGCCAGTCACATGGTGTGAGTGGGGACAGCGGCCATATCTTCATATAGGAGCGGCCAGTCACATGGTGTGAGCGGGGACAGCGGCCATATCTTCATATAGGAGCAGCCAGTCACATGGTGTGAGCGGGGACAGCGGCCATATCCTCATATAGGGACAGCCAGTCACATGGTGTGAGCGGGGACAGCGGTTATATCTTCATATCGGGACAGCCAGTCACATGGTGTGAGCGGGGACAGCGGCCATATCTTCATATAGGAGCAGCCAGTCACATGGTGTGAGTGGGGACAGCGGCCATATCTTCATATAGGAGCGGCCAGTCATATGGTGTGAGCGGGGACAGCGGCCATATCTTCATATAGGAGCAGCCAGTCACATGGTGTGAGTTGGGACAGCGGCCATATCTTCATATAGGAGCGGCCAGTCACATGGTGTGAGCGGGGACAGCGGCCATATCTTCATATAGGAGCAGCCAGTCACATGGTGTGAGCGGGGACAGCGGCCATATCCTCATATCGGGACAGCCAGTCACATGGTGTGAGCGGGGACAGCGGCCATATCCTCATATAGGAGCAGCCAGTCACATGGTGTGAGCGGGGACAGCGGCCATATCCTCATATAGGGACAGCCAGTCACATGGTGTGAGCGGGGACAGTGGCTATATCTTCATATCGGGACAGCCAGTCACATGGTGTGAGCGGGGACAGCGGCCATATCTTCATATAGGAGCAGCCAGTCACATGGTGTGAGTGGGGACAGCGGCCATATCTTCATATAGGAGCGGCCAGTCACATGGTGTGAGCGGGGACAGCGGCCATATCTTCATATAGGAGCAGCCAGTCACATGGTGTGAGTGGGGACAGCGGCCATATCTTCATATAGGAGCGGCCAGTCACATGGTGTGAGCGGGGACAGCGGCCATATCTTCATATAGGAGCAGCCAGTCACATGGTGTGAGCGGGGACAGCGGCCATATCCTCATATAGGGACAGCCAGTCACATGGTGTGAGCGGGGACAGCGGCTATATCTTCATATCGGGACAGCCAGTCACATGGTGTGAGCGGGGACAGCGGCCATATCTTCATATAGGAGCGGCCAGTCACATGGTGTGAGCGGGGACAGCGGCCATATCTTCATATAGGAGCAGCCAGTCACATGGTGTGAGTGGGGACAGCGGCCATATCTTCATATAGGAGCGGCCAGTCACATGGTGTGAGCGGGGACAGCGGCCATATCTTCATATTGGAGCAGCCAGTCACATGGTGTGAGTGGGGACAGCGGCCATATCTTCATATAGGAGCAGCTAGTCACATGTTGTGAGCGGGGACAGCGGCCATATCTTCATATAGGAGCAGCCAGTCACATGGTATGAGTGGGGACAGCGGCCATATCTTCATATAGGAGCGGCCAGTCACATGGTGTGAGCGGGGACAGCGGCCATATCTTCATATAGGAGCAGCCAGTCACATGGTGTGAGCGGGGACAGCGGCCATATCTTCATATAGGAGCAGCCAGTCACATGGTGTGAGCGGGGACAGCGGCCATATCCTCATATAGGGACAGCCAGTCACATGGTGTGAGCGGGGACAGCGGCCATATCTTCATATAGGGACAGCCAGTCACACGGTGTGTGCGGGGACAGCGGCCATATCCTCATATAGGAGCAGCCAGTCACACGGTGTGAGCGGGGACAGCGGCCATATCCTCATATAGGGACAGCCAGTCACATGGTGTGAGTGGGGACAGCGGCCATATCTTCATATAGGGACAGCCAGTCACACGGTGTGAGCGGGGACAGCGGCCATATCCTCATATAGGAGCAGCCAGTCACATGGTGTGAGCGGGGACAGCGGCCATATCCTAATATAGGGACAGCCAGTCACATGGTGTGAGCGGGGACAGCGGCTATATCTTCATATCGGGACAGCCAGTCATATGGTGTGAGCGGGGACAGCGTCCATATCTTCATATAGGAGCCAGTCACATGGTGTGAGCGGGGACAGCGGCCATATCTTCATATAGCAGCCGCCAGTCACATGGTGTGAGTGGGGACAGCGGCCATATCTTCATATAGGAGCTTCCAGTCACATGGTGTGAGCGGGGACAGCGGCCATATCTTCATATAGGAGCAGCCAGTCACATGGTGTGAGCGGGGACAGCGGCCATATCTTCATATAGGAGCAGCCAGTCACATGGTGTGAGCGAAGACAGCGGCCATATCTTCATATAGGAGCGGCCAGTCACATGGTGTGAGCGGGGACAGCGGCCATATCTTCATATAGGAGCCAGTCACATGGTGTGAGCGGGGACAGCGGCCATATCTTCATATAGGAGCAGCCAGTCACATGGTGTGAGCGGGGACAGCGGCCATATCTTCATATAGGAGCAGCCAGTCACATGGTATGAGCGGGGACAGCGGCCATATCCTCATATAGGAGCCGCCAGTCACACGGTGTGAGCGGGGACAGCGGCCATATCTTCATATAGGGACAGCCAGTCACATGGTGTGAGCGGGGACAGCGGCCATATCTTCATATAGGGACAGCCAGTCACATGGTGTGAGCGGGGACAGCGGCCATATCTTCATATAGGAGCAGCCAGTCACATGGTGTGAGTGGGGACAGCGGCCATATCTTCATATAGGAGCGGCCAGTCACATGGTGTGAGCGGGGATAGCGGCCATATCTTCATATAGGAGCAGCCAGTCACATGGTGTGAGTTGGGACAGCGGCCATATCTTCATATAGGAGCGGCCAGTCACATGGTGTGAGCGGGGACAGCGGCCATATCTTCATATAGGAGCAGCCAGTCACATGGTGTGAGCGGGGACAGCGGCCATATCCTCATATAGGAGCAGCCAGTCACATGGTGTGAGCGGGGACAGCGGCCATATCCTCATATAGGGATAGCCAGTCACATGGTGTGAGCGGGGACAGCGGCTATATCTTCATATCGGGACAGCCAGTCACATGGTGTGAGCGGGGACAGCGGCCATATCTTCATATAGGAGCAGCCAGTCACATGGTGTGAGCGGGGACAGCGGCCATATCTTCATATAGGAGCGGCCAGTCACATGGTGTGAGCGGGGACAGCGGCCATATCTTCATATAGGAGCAGCCAGTCACATGGTGTGAGTGGGGACAGCGGCCATATCTTCATATAGGAGCGGCCAGTCACATGGTGTGAGCGGGGACAGCGGCCATATCTTCATATAGGAGCAGCCAGTCACATGGTGTGAGCGGGGACAGCGGCCATATCCTCATATAGGGACAGCCAGTCACATGGTGTGAGCGGGGACAGCGGCTATATCTTCATATCGGGACAGCCAGTCACATGGTGTGAGCGGGGACAGCGGCCATATCTTCATATAGGAGCGGCCAGTCACATGGTGTGAGCGGGGACAGCGGCCATATCTTCATATAGGAGCAGCCAGTCACATGGTGTGAGTGGGGACAGCGGCCATATCTTCATATAGGAGCGGCCAGTCACATGGTGTGAGCGGGGATAGCGGCCATATCTTCATATTGGAGCAGCCAGTCACATGGTGTGAGTGGGGACAGCGGCCATATCTTCATATAGGAGCAGCTAGTCACATGTTGTGAGCGGGGACAGCGGCCATATCTTCATATAGGAGCAGCCAGTCACATGGTATGAGTGGGGACAGCGGCCATATCTTCATATAGGAGCGGCCAGTCACATGGTGTGAGCGGGGACAGCGGCCATATCTTCATATAGGAGCAGCCAGTCACATGGTGTGAGCGGGGACAGCGGCCATATCTTCATATAGGAGCAGCCAGTCACATGGTGTGAGCGGGGACAGCGGCCATATCCTCATATAGGGACAGCCAGTCACATGGTGTGAGCGGGGACAGCGGCCATATCTTCATATAGGGACAGCCAGTCACACGGTGTGAGCGGGGACAGCGGCCATATCCTCATATAGGAGCAGCCAGTCACACGGTGTGAGCGGGGACAGCGGCCATATCCTCATATAGGGACAGCCAGTCACATGGTGTGAGTGGGGACAGCGGCCATATCTTCATATAGGGACAGCCAGTCACACGGTGTGAGCGGGGACAGCGGCCATATCCTCATATAGGAGCAGCCAGTCACATGGTGTGAGCGGGGACAGCGGCCATATCCTCATATAGGGACAGCCAGTCACATGGTGTGAGCGGGGACAGCGGCTATATCTTCATATCGGGACAGCCAGTCACATGGTGTGAGCGGGGACAGCGGCCATATCTTCATATAGGAGCCAGTCACATGGTGTGAGCGGGGACAGCGGCCATATCTTCATATAGCAGCCGCCAGTCACATGGTGTGAGTGGGGACAGCGGCCATATCTTCATATAGGAGCTTCCAGTCACATGGTGTGAGCGGGGACAGCGGCCATATCTTCATATAGGAGCAGCCAGTCACATGGTGTGAGCGAAGACAGCGGCCATATCTTCATATAGGAGCGACCAGTCACATGGTGTGAGCGGGGACAGCGGCCATATCTTCATATAGGAGCCAGTCACATGGTGTGAGCGGGGACAGCGGCCATATCTTCATATAGGAGCAGCCAGTCACATGGTGTGAGCGGGGACAGCGGCCATATCTTCATATAGGAGCAGCCAGTCACATGGGGTGAGTGGGGACAGCGGCCATATCTTCATATAGGAGCCGCCAGTCACACGGTGTGAGCGGGGACAGCGGCCATATCCTCATATAGGAGCAGCCAGTCACATGGTGTGAGCGGGGACAGCGGCCATATCCTCATATAGGGACAGCCAGTCACATGGTGTGAGCGGGGACAGCGGCCATATCTTCATATAGGAGCAGCCAGTCACATGGTGTGAGCGGGGACAGCGGCCATATCTTCATATAGGAGCAGCCAGTCACATGGTGTGAGTGGGGACAGCGGCCATATCTTCATATAGGAGCGGCCAGTCACATGGTGTGAGCGGGGACAGCGGCCATATCTTCATATAGGAGCGGCCAGTCACATGGTGTGAGCGGGGACAGCGGCCATATCTTCATATAGGAGCAGCCAGTCACATGGTGTGAGCGGGGACAGCGGCCATATCTTCATATAGGAGCAGCCAGTCACATGGGGTGAGCGAAGACAGAGGCCATATCTTCATATAGGGACAGCCAGTCACATGGTGTGAGCGGGGACAGCGGCCATATCTTCATATAGGAGCAGCCAGTCACATGGTGTGAGCGGGGACAGCGGCCATATCTTCATATAGGAGCAGCCAGTCACATGGTGTGAGTGGGGACAGCGGCCATATCTTCATATAGGAGCGGCCAGTCACATGGTGTGAGCGGGGACAGCGGCCATATCTTCATATAGGGACAGCCAGTCACATGGTGTGAGCGGGGACAGCGGCCATATCTTCATATAGGAGCAGCCAGTCACATGGGGTGAGCGATGACAGAGGCTATATCTTCATAAAGGAGCAGCCAGTCACATGGTGTGAGCGGGGACAGCGGCCATATCTTCATGTAGGAGCAGCCAGTCACATGGTGTGAGCGGGGACAGCGGCCATATCTTCATATAGGGACAGCCAGTCACATGGTGTGAGCGGGGACAGCGGCCATATCCTCATATAGGGACAGCCAGTCACATGGTGTGAGCGGGGACAGCGGCCATATCCTCATATAGGGACAGCCAGTCACATGGTGTGAGCGGGGACAGCGGCTATATCTTCATATCGGGACAGCCAGTCACATGGTGTGAGCGGGGACAGCGGCCATATCTTCATATAGGAGCGGCCAGTCACATGGTGTGAGCGGGCACAGCGGCCATATCTTCATATAGGAGCGGCCAGTCACATGGTGTGAGCGGGGACAGCGGCCATATCTTCATATAGGAGCGGCCAGTCACATGGTGTGAGCAGGGACAGCGGCCATATCTTCATATAGGAGCCAGTCACATGGTGTGAGCGGGCACAGCGGCCATATCTTCATATAGGAGCCAGTCACATGGTGTGAGCGGGGACAGCGGCCATATCCTCATATAGGAGCAGCCAGTCACATGGTGTGAGCGGGGACAGCGGCCATATCCTCATATCGGGACAGCCAGTCACATGGTGTGAGCGGGGACAGCGGCCATATCTTCATATAGGAGCAGCCAGTCACATGGTGTGAGTGGGGACAGCGGCCATATCTTCATATAGGAGCAGCCAGTCACATGGTGTGAGCGGGGACAGAGGCCATATCTTCATATAGGAGCAGCCAGTCACATGGTGTGAGCGGGGACAGCGGCCATATCTTCATATAGGAGCCACTCACATGATGTGAGCGGGGACAGCGGCCATATCTTCATATAGGGACAGCCAGTCACACGGTGTGAGCGGGGACAGCGGCCATATCCTCATATAGGAGCAGCCAGTCACATGGTGTGAGCGGGGACAGCGGCCATATCTTCATATAGGAGCTGCCAGTCACATGGTGTGAGCGGGGACAGCGGCCATATCCTCATATAGGAGCAGCCAGTCACATGGTGTGAGCGGGGACAGCGGCCATATCTTCATATAGGAGCAGCCAGTCACATGGTGTGAGTGGGGACAGGGGCCATATCTTCATATAGGAGCGGCCAGTCACATGGTGTGAGCGGGGACAGCGGCCATATCTTCATATAGGAGCAGCCAGTCACATGGTGTGAGTGGGGACAGCGGCCATATCTTCATATAGGAGCGGCCAGTCACATGGTGTGAGCGGGGACAGCGGCCATATCTTCATATAGGAGCAGCCAGTCACATGGTGTGAGCGGGGACAGCGGCCATATCCTCATATAGGGACAGCCAGTCACATGGTGTGAGCGGGGACAGCGGTTATATCTTCATATCGGGACAGCCAGTCACATGGTGTGAGCGGGGACAGCGGCCATATCTTCATATAGGAGCAGCCAGTCACATGGTGTGAGTGGGGACAGCGGCCATATCTTCATATAGGAGCGGCCAGTCATATGGTGTGAGCGGGGACAGCGGCCATATCTTCATATAGGAGCAGCCAGTCACATGGTGTGAGTTGGGACAGCGGCCATATCTTCATATAGGAGCGGCCAGTCACATGGTGTGAGCGGGGACAGCGGCCATATCTTCATATAGGAGCAGCCAGTCACATGGTGTGAGCGGGGACAGCGGCCATATCCTCATATAGGGACAGCCAGTCACATGGTGTGAGCGGGGACAGCGGCCATATCCTCATATAGGAGCAGCCAGTCACATGGTGTGAGCGGGGACAGCGGCCATATCCTCATATAGGGACAGCCAGTCACATGGTGTGAGCGGGGACAGCGGCTATATCTTCATATCGGGACAGCCAGTCACATGGTGTGAGCGGGGACAGCGGCCATATCTTCATATAGGAGCAGCCAGTCACATGGTGTGAGTGGGGACAGCGGCCATATCTTCATATAGGAGCGGCCAGTCACATGGTGTGAGCGGGGACAGCGGCCATATCTTCATATAGGAGCAGCCAGTCACATGGTGTGAGCGGGGACAGCGGCCATATCCTCATATAGGGACAGCCAGTCACATGGTGTGAGCGGGGACAGCGGCTATATCTTCATATCGGGACAGCCAGTCACATGGTGTGAGCGGGGACAGCGGCCATATCTTCATATAGGAGCGGCCAGTCACATGGTGTGAGCGGGGACAGCGGCCATATCTTCATATAGGAGCAGCCAGTCACATGGTGTGAGTGGGGACAGCGGCCATATCTTCATATAGGAGCGGCCAGTCACATGGTGTGAGCGGGGACAGCGGCCATATCTTCATATTGGAGCAGCCAGTCACATGGTGTGAGTGGGGACAGCGGCCATATCTTCATATAGGAGCAGCTAGTCACATGTTGTGAGCGGGGACAGCGGCCATATCTTCATATAGGAGCAGCCAGTCACATGGTATGAGTGGGGACAGCGGCCATATCTTCATATAGGAGCGGCCAGTCACATGGTGTGAGCGGGGACAGCGGCCATATCTTCATATAGGAGCAGCCAGTCACATGGTGTGAGCGGGGACAGCGGCCATATCTTCATATAGGAGCAGCCAGTCACATGGTGTGAGCGGGGACAGCGGCCATATCCTCATATAGGGACAGCCAGTCACATGGTGTGAGCGGGGACAGCGGCCATATCTTCATATAGGGACAGCCAGTCACACGGTGTGAGCGGGGACAGCGGCCATATCCTCATATAGGAGCAGCCAGTCACACGGTGTGAGCGGGGACAGCGGCCATATCCTCATATAGGGACAGCCAGTCACATGGTGTGAGTGGGGACAGCGGCCATATCTTCATATAGGGACAGCCAGTCACACGGTGTGAGCGGGGACAGCGGCCATATCCTCATATAGGAGCAGCCAGTCACATGGTGTGAGCGGGGACAGCGGCCATATCCTCATATAGGGACAGCCAGTCACATGGTGTGAGCGTGGACAGCGGCTATATCTTCATATCGGGACAGCCAGTCACATGGTGTGAGCGGGGACAGCGGCCATATCTTCATATAGGAGCCAGTCACATGGTGTGAGCGGGGACAGCGGCCATATCTTCATATAGCAGCCGCCAGTCACATGGTGTGAGTGGGGACAGCGGCCATATCTTCATATAGGAGATTCCAGTCACATGGTGTGAGCGGGGACAGCGGCCATATCTTCATATAGGAGCAGCCAGTCACATGGTGTGAGCGGGGACAGCGGCCATATCTTCATATAGGAGCAGCCAGTCACATGGTGTGAGCGAAGACAGCGGCCATATCTTCATATAGGAGCGGCCAGTCACATGGTGTGAGCGGGGACAGCGGCCATATCTTCATATAGGAGCCAGTCACATGGTGTGAGCGGGGACAGCGGCCATATCTTCATATAGGAGCAGCCAGTCACATGGTGTGAGCGGGGACAGCGGCCATATCTTCATATAGGAGCAGCCAGTCACATGGTATGAGCGGGGACAGCGGCCATATCCTCATATAGGAGCCGCCAGTCACACGGTGTGAGCGGGGACAGCGGCCATATCTTCATATAGGGACAGCCAGTCACATGGTGTGAGCGGGGACAGCGGCCATATCTTCATATAGGGACAGCCAGTCACATGGTGTGAGCGGGGACAGCGGCCATATCTTCATATAGGAGCAGCCAGTCACATGGTGTGAGTGGGGACAGCGGCCATATCTTCATATAGGAGCGGCCAGTCACATGGTGTGAGCGGGGACAGCGGCCATATCTTCATATAGGAGCAGCCAGTCACATGGTGTGAGTTGGGACAGCGGCCATATCTTCATATAGGAGCGGCCAGTCACATGGTGTGAGCGGGGACAGCGGCCATATCTTCATATAGGAGCAGCCAGTCACATGGTGTGAGCGGGGACAGCGGCCATATCCTCATATAGGGACAGCCAGTCACATGGTGTGAGCGGGGACAGCGGCCATATCCTCATATAGGAGCAGCCAGTCACATGGTGTGAGCGGGGACAGCGGCCATATCCTCATATAGGGATAGCCAGTCACATGGTGTGAGCGGGGACAGCGGCTATATCTTCATATCGGGACAGCCAGTCACATGGTGTGAGCGGGGACAGCGGCCATATCTTCATATAGGAGCAGCCAGTCACATGGTGTGAGCGGGGACAGCGGCCATATCTTCATATAGGAGCGGCCAGTCACATGGTGTGAGCGGGGACAGCGGCCATATCTTCATATAGGAGCAGCCAGTCACATGGTGTGAGTGGGGACAGCGGCCATATCTTCATATAGGAGCGGCCAGTCACATGGTGTGAGCGGGGACAGCGGCCATATCTTCATATAGGAGCAGCCAGTCACATGGTGTGAGCGGGGACAGCGGCCATATCCTCATATAGGGACAGCCAGTCACATGGTGTGAGCGGGGACAGCGGCTATATCTTCATATCGGGACAGCCAGTCACATGGTGTGAGCGGGGACAGCGGCCATATCTTTATATAGGAGCGGCCAGTCACATGGTGTGAGCGGGGACAGCGGCCATATCTTCATATAGGAGCAGCCAGTCACATGGTGTGAGTGGGGACAGCGGCCATATCTTCATATAGGAGCGGCCAGTCACATGGTGTGAGCGGGGACAGCGGCCATATCTTCATATTGGAGCAGCCAGTCACATGGTGTGAGTGGGGACAGCGGCCATATCTTCATATAGGAGCAGCTAGTCACATGTTGTGAGCGGGGACAGCGGCCATATCTTCATATAGGAGCAGCCAGTCACATGGTATGAGTGGGGACAGCGGCCATATCTTCATATAGGAGCGGCCAGTCACATGGTGTGAGCGGGGACAGCGGCCATATCTTCATATAGGAGCAGCCAGTCACATGGTGTGAGCGGGGACAGCGGCCATATCTTCATATAGGAGCAGCCAGTCACATGGTGTGAGCGGGGACAGCGGCCATATCCTCATATAGGGACAGCCAGTCACATGGTGTGAGCGGGGACAGCGGCCATATCTTCATATAGGGACAGCCAGTCACACGGTGTGAGCGGGGACAGCGGCCATATCCTCATATAGGAGCAGCCAGTCACACGGTGTGAGCGGGGACAGCGGCCATATCCTCATATAGGGACAGCCAGTCACATGGTGTGAGTGGGGACAGCGGCCATATCTTCATATAGGGACAGCCAGTCACACGGTGTGAGCGGGGACAGCGGCCATATCCTCATATAGGAGCAGCCAGTCACATGGTGTGAGCGGGGACAGCGGCCATATCCTCATATAGGGACAGCCAGTCACATGGTGTGAGCGGGGACAGCGGCTATATCTTCATATCGGGACAGCCAGTCACATGGTGTGAGCGGGGACAGCGGCCATATCTTCATATAGGAGCCAGTCACATGGTGTGAGCGGGGACAGCGGCCATATCTTCATATAGCAGCCGCCAGTCACATGGTGTGAGTGGGGACAGCGGCCATATCTTCATATAGGAGCTTCCAGTCACATGGTGTGAGCGGGGACAGCGGCCATATCTTCATATAGGAGCAGCCAGTCACATGGTGTGAGCGGGGACAGCGGCCATATCTTCATATAGGAGCAGCCAGTCACATGGTGTGAGCGGGGACAGCGGCCATATCCTCATATAGGAGCAGCCAGTCACATGGTGTGAGCGGGGACAGCGGCCATATCTTCATATAGGAGCAGCCAGTCACATGGTGTGAGTGGGGACAGGGGCCATATCTTCATATAGGAGCGGCCAGTCACATGGTGTGAGCGGGGACAGCGGCCATATCTTCATATAGGAGCAGCCAGTCACATGGTGTGAGTGGGGACAGCGGCCATATCTTCATATAGGAGCGGCCAGTCACATGGTGTGAGCGGGGACAGCGGCCATATCTTCATATAGGAGCAGCCAGTCACATGGTGTGAGCGGGGACAGCGGCCATATCCTCATATAGGGACAGCCAGTCACATGGTGTGAGCGGGGACAGCGGTTATATCTTCATATCGGGACAGCCAGTCACATGGTGTGAGCGGGGACAGCGGCCATATCTTCATATAGGAGCAGCCAGTCACATGGTGTGAGTGGGGACAGCGGCCATATCTTCATATAGGAGCGGCCAGTCATATGGTGTGAGCGGGGACAGCGGCCATATCTTCATATAGGAGCAGCCAGTCACATGGTGTGAGTTGGGACAGCGGCCATATCTTCATATAGGAGCGGCCAGTCACATGGTGTGAGCGGGGACAGCGGCCATATCTTCATATAGGAGCAGCCAGTCACATGGTGTGAGCGGGGACAGCGGCCATATCCTCATATCGGGACAGCCAGTCACATGGTGTGAGCGGGGACAGCGGCCATATCCTCATATAGGAGCAGCCAGTCACATGGTGTGAGCGGGGACAGCGGCCATATCCTCATATAGGGACAGCCAGTCACATGGTGTGAGCGGGGACAGCGGCTATATCTTCATATCGGGACAGCCAGTCACATGGTGTGAGCGGGGACAGCGGCCATATCTTCATATAGGAGCAGCCAGTCACATGGTGTGAGTGGGGACAGCGGCCATATCTTCATATAGGAGCGGCCAGTCACATGGTGTGAGCGGGGACAGCGGCCATATCTTCATATAGGAGCAGCCAGTCACATGGTGTGAGTGGGGACAGCGGCCATATCTTCATATAGGAGCAGCCAGTCACATGGTGTGAGCGGGGACAGCGGCCATATCCTCATATAGGAGCAGCCAGTCACATGGTGTGAGCGGGGACAGCGGCCATATCCTCATATAGGGACAGCCAGTCACATGGTGTGAGCGGGGACAGCGGCCATATCTTCATATAGGAGCAGCCAGTCACATGGTGTGAGCGGGGACAGCGGCCATATCCTCATATAGGAGCAGCCAGTCACATGGTGTGAGCGGGGACAGCGGCTATATCTTCATATCGGGACAGCCAGTCACATGGTGTGAGCGGGGACAGCGGCCATATCTTCATATAGGAGCGGCCAGTCACATGGTGTGAGCGGGGACAGCGGCCATATCTTCATATAGGAGCAGCCAGTCACATGGTGTGAGTGGGGACAGCGGCCATATCTTCATATAGGAGCGGCCAGTCACATGGTGTGAGCGGGGACAGCGGCCATATCTTCATATTGGAGCAGCCAGTCACATGGTGTGAGTGGGGACAGCGGCCATATCTTCATATAGGAGCAGCTAGTCACATGTTGTGAGCGGGGACAGCGGCCATATCTTCATATAGGAGCAGCCAGTCACATGGTATGAGTGGGGACAGCGGCCATATCTTCATATAGGAGCGGCCAGTCACATGGTGTGAGCGGGGACAGCGGCCATATCTTCATATAGGAGCAGCCAGTCACATGGTGTGAGCGGGGACAGCGGCCATATCTTCATATAGGAGCAGCCAGTCACATGGTGTGAGCGGGGACAGCGGCCATATCCTCATATAGGGACAGCCAGTCACATGGTGTGAGCGGGGACAGCGGCCATATCTTCATATAGGGACAGCCAGTCACACGGTGTGTGCGGGGACAGCGGCCATATCCTCATATAGGAGCAGCCAGTCACACGGTGTGAGCGGGGACAGCGGCCATATCCTCATATAGGGACAGCCAGTCACATGGTGTGAGTGGGGACAGCGGCCATATCTTCATATAGGGACAGCCAGTCACACGGTGTGAGCGGGGACAGCGGCCATATCCTCATATAGGAGCAGCCAGTCACATGGTGTGAGCGGGGACAGCGGCCATATCCTAATATAGGGACAGCCAGTCACATGGTGTGAGCGGGGACAGCGGCTATATCTTCATATCGGGACAGCCAGTCACATGGTGTGAGCGGGGACAGCGTCCATATCTTCATATAGGAGCCAGTCACATGGTGTGAGCGGGGACAGCGGCCATATCTTCATATAGCAGCCGCCAGTCACATGGTGTGAGTGGGGACAGCGGCCATATCTTCATATAGGAGCTTCCAGTCACATGGTGTGAGCGGGGACAGCGGCCATATCTTCATATAGGAGCAGCCAGTCACATGGTGTGAGCGGGGACAGCGGCCATATCTTCATATAGGAGCAGCCAGTCACATGGTGTGAGCGAAGACAGCGGCCATATCTTCATATAGGAGCGGCCAGTCACATGGTGTGAGCGGGGACAGCGGCCATATCTTCATATAGGAGCCAGTCACATGGTGTGAGCGGGGACAGCGGCCATATCTTCATATAGGAGCAGCCAGTCACATGGTGTGAGCGGGGACAGCGGCCATATCTTCATATAGGAGCAGCCAGTCACATGGTATGAGCGGGGACAGCGGCCATATCCTCATATAGGAGCCGCCAGTCACACGGTGTGAGCGGGGACAGCGGCCATATCTTCATATAGGGACAGCCAGTCACATGGTGTGAGCGGGGACAGCGGCCATATCTTCATATAGGGACAGCCAGTCACATGGTGTGAGCGGGGACAGCGGCCATATCTTCATATAGGAGCAGCCAGTCACATGGTGTGAGTGGGGACAGCGGCCATATCTTCATATAGGAGCGGCCAGTCACATGGTGTGAGCGGGGATAGCGGCCATATCTTCATATAGGAGCAGCCAGTCACATGGTGTGAGTTGGGACAGCGGCCATATCTTCATATAGGAGCGGCCAGTCACATGGTGTGAGCGGGGACAGCGGCCATATCTTCATATAGGAGCAGCCAGTCACATGGTGTGAGCGGGGACAGCGGCCATATCCTCATATAGGGACAGCCAGTCACATGGTGTGAGCGGGGACAGCGGCCATATCCTCATATAGGAGCAGCCAGTCACATGGTGTGAGCGGGGACAGCGGCCATATCCTCATATAGGGATAGCCAGTCACATGGTGTGAGCGGGGACAGCGGCTATATCTTCATATCGGGACAGCCAGTCACATGGTGTGAGCGGGGACAGCGGCCATATCTTCATATAGGAGCAGCCAGTCACATGGTGTGAGCGGGGACAGCGGCCATATCTTCATATAGGAGCGGCCAGTCACATGGTGTGAGCGGGGACAGCGGCCATATCTTCATATAGGAGCAGCCAGTCACATGGTGTGAGTGGGGACAGCGGCCATATCTTCATATAGGAGCGGCCAGTCACATGGTGTGAGCGGGGACAGCGGCCATATCTTCATATAGGAGCAGCCAGTCACATGGTGTGAGCGGGGACAGCGGCCATATCCTCATATAGGGACAGCCAGTCACATGGTGTGAGCGGGGACAGCGGCTATATCTTCATATCGGGACAGCCAGTCACATGGTGTGAGCGGGGACAGCGGCCATATCTTCATATAGGAGCGGCCAGTCACATGGTGTGAGCGGGGACAGCGGCCATATCTTCATATAGGAGCAGCCAGTCACATGGTGTGAGTGGGGACAGCGGCCATATCTTCATATAGGAGCGGCCAGTCACATGGTGTGAGCGGGGACAGCGGCCATATCTTCATATTGGAGCAGCCAGTCACATGGTGTGAGTGGGGACAGCGGCCATATCTTCATATAGGAGCAGCCAGTCACATGGTGTGAGCGGGGACAGCGGCCATATCTTCATATAGGAGCAGCCAGTCACATGGTGTGAGCGGGGACAGCGGCCATATCTTCATATAGGAGCAGCCAGTCACATGGTGTGAGCGGGGACAGCGGCCATATCTTCATATAGGAGCAGCCAGTCACATGGTGTGAGCGGGGACAGCGGCCATATCTTCATATAGGAGCAGCCAGTCACATGGTGTGAGCGGGGACAGCGGCCATATCCTCATATAGGGACAGCCAGTCACATGGTGTGAGCGGGGACAGCGGCCATATCTTCATATAGGGACAGCCAGTCACACGGTGTGAGCGGGGACAGCGGCCATATCCTCATATAGGAGCAGCCAGTCACACGGTGTGAGCGGGGACAGCGGCCATATCCTCATATAGGGACAGCCAGTCACATGGTGTGAGTGGGGACAGCGTCCATATCTTCATATAGGGACAGCCAGTCACACGGTGTGAGCGGGGACAGCGGCCATATCCTCATATAGGAGCAGCCAGTCACATGGTGTGAGCGGGGACAGCGGCCATATCCTCATATAGGGACAGCCAGTCACATGGTGTGAGCGGGGACAGCGGCTATATCTTCATATCGGGACAGCCAGTCACATGGTGTGAGCGGGGACAGCGGCCATATCTTCATATAGGAGCCAGTCACATGGTGTGAGCGGGGACAGCGGCCATATCTTCATATAGCAGCCGCCAGTCACATGGTGTGAGTGGGGACAGCGGCCATATCTTCATATAGGAGCTTCCAGTCACATGGTGTGAGCGGGGACAGCGGCCATATCTTCATATAGGAGCAGCCAGTCACATGGTGTGAGCGAAGACAGCGGCCATATCTTCATATAGGAGCGGCCAGTCACATGGTGTGAGCGGGGACAGCGGCCATATCTTCATATAGGAGCCAGTCACATGGTGTGAGCGGGGACAGCGGCCATATCTTCATATAGGAGCAGCCAGTCACATGGTGTGAGCGGGGACAGCGGCCATATCTTCATATAGGAGCAGCCAGTCACATGGTATGAGCGGGGACAGCGGCCATATCCTCATATAGGAGCCGCCAGTCACACGGTGTGAGCGGGGACAGCGGCCATATCTTCATATAGGGACAGCCAGTCACATGGTGTGAGCGGGGACAGCGGCCATATCTTCATATAGGGACAGCCAGTCACATGGTGTGAGCGGGGACAGCGGCCATATCTTCATATAGGAGCAGCCAGTCACATGGTGTGAGCGAAGACAGCGGCCATATCTTCATATAGGAGCAGCCAGTCACATGGTGTGAGCGGGGACAGCGGCCATATCCTCATATAGGAGCAGCCAGTCACATGGTGTGAGCGGGGACAGCGGCCATATCCTCATATAGGGACAGCCAGTCACATGGTGTGAGCGGGGACAGCGGCCATATCTTCATATAGGAGCAGCCAGTCACATGGTGTGAGCGGGGACAGCGGCTATATCTTCATATCGGGACAGCCAGTCACATGGTGTGAGCGGGGACAGCGGCCATATCTTCATATTGGAGCGGCCAGTCACATGGTGTGAGCGGGCACAGCGGCCATATCTTCATATAGGAGCGGCCAGTCACATGGTGTGAGCGGGGACAGCGGCCATATCTTCATATAGGAGCAGCCAGTCACATGGTGTGAGCAGGGACAGCGGCCATATCTTCATATAGGAGCCAGTCACATGGTGTGAGCGGGCACAGCGGCCATATCTTCATATAGGAGCCGCCAGTCACATGGTGTGAGCAAGGACAGCGGCCATATCTTCATATAGGAGCCAGTCACATGGTGTGAGCGGGGACAGCGGCCATATCCTCATATAGGAGCAGCCAGTCACATGGTGTGAGCGGGGACAGCGGCCATATCCTCATATCGGAACAGCCAGTCACATGGTGTGAGCGGGGTCAGCGGCCATATCTTCATATAGGGACAGCCAGTCACATGGTGTGAGCGGGGACAGCGGCCATATCTTCATATAGGAGCAGCCAGTCACATGGTGTGAGTGGGGACAGCGGCCATATCTTCATATAGGAGCAGCCAGTCACATGGTGTGAGTGGGGACAGAGGCCATATCTTCATATAGGAGCAGCCAGTCACATGGTGTGAGCGGGGACAGCGGCCATATCTTCATATAGGAGCCAGTCACATGGTGTGAGCGGGGACAGCGGCCAATCTTCATATAGGGACAGCCAGTCACACGGTGTGAGCGGGGACAGCGGCCATATCCTCATATAGGAGCAGCCAGTCACACGGTGTGAGCGGGGACAGCGGCCATATCCTCATATAGGAGCAGCCAGTCACATGGTGTGAGCGGGGACAGCGGCCATATCTTCATATAGGAGCAGCCAGTCACATGGTGTGAGTGGGGACAGCGGCCATATCTTCATATAGGAGCGGCCAGTCACATGGTGTGAGCGGGGACAGCGGCCATATCTTCATATAGGAGCAGCCAGTCACATGGTGTGAGCGGGGACAGCGGCCATATCCTCATATAGGGACAGCCAGTCACATGGTGTGAGCGGGGACAGCGGCTATATCTTCATATCGGGACAGCCAGTCACATGGTGTGAGCGGGGACAGCGGCCATATCTTCATATAGGAGCAGCCAGTCACATGGTGTGAGTGGGGACAGCGGCCATATCTTCATATAGGAGCGGCCAGTCACATGGTGTGAGCGGGGACAGTGGCCATATCTTCATATAGGAGCAGCCAGTCACATGGTGTGAGTGGGGACAGCGGCCATATCTTCATATAGGAGCAGCCAGTCACATGGTGTGAGCGGGGACAGCGGCCATATCCTCATATAGGGACAGCCAGTCACATGGTGTGAGCGGGGACAGCGGCCATATCTTCATATAGGAGCAGCCAGTCACATGGTGTGAGCGGGGACAGCGGCCATATCCTCATATAGGGACAGCCAGTCACATGGTGTGAGCGGGGACAGCGGCTATATCTTCATATCGGGACAGCCAGTCACATGGTGTGAGCGGGGACAGCGGCCATATCTTCATATAGGAGCGGCCAGTCACATGGTGTGAGCGGGGACAGCGGCCATATCTTCATATTGGAGCAGCCAGTCACATGGTGTGAGTGGGGACAGCGGCCATATCTTCATATAGGAGCAGCTAGTCACATGGTGTGAGCGGGGACAGCGGCCATATCTTCATATAGGAGCAGCCAGTCACATGGTGTGAGCGGGGACAGCGGACATATCTTCATATAGGAGCAGCCAGTCACATGGTGTGAGCGGGGACAGCGGCCATATCTTCATATAGGGACAGCCAGTCACATGGTGTGAGCGGGGACAGCGGCCATATCTTCATATAGGAGCCAGTCACATGGTGTGAGCGGGGACAGCGGCCATATCTTCATATAGGGACAGCCAGTCACACGGTGTGAGCGGGGACAGCGGCCATATCTTCATATAGGAGCCAGTCACATGGTGTGAGCGGGGACAGCGGCCATATCTTCATATAGGGACAGCCAATCACACGGTGTGAGCGGGGACAGCGGCCATATCTTCATATAGGAGCAGCCAGTCACATGGTGTGAGCGGGGACAGCGGCCATATCTTCATATAGGAGCCAGTCACATGGTGTGAGCGGGGACAGCGGCCATATCCTCATATCGGGACAGCCAGTCACATGGTGTGAGCGGGGACAGCGGCCATATCTTCATATAGGAGCCAGTCACATGGTGTGAGCGGGGACAGCGGCCATATCTTCATATAGGGACAGCCAGTCACATGGTGTGAGCGGGGACAGCGGCCATATCTTCATATAGGGACAGCCAGTCACATGGTGTGAGCGGGGACAGCGGCTATATCTTCATATCGGGACAGCCAGTCACATGGTGTGAGCGGGGACAGCGGCCATATCTTCATATAGGAGCGGCCAGTCACATGGTGTGAGCGGGGACAGCGGCCATATCTTCATATAGGAGCAGCCAGTCACATGGTGTGAGTGGGGACAGCGGCCATATCTTCATATAGGAGCGGCCAGTCACATGGTGTGAGCGGGGACAGCGGCCATATCTTCATATAGGAGCAGCCAGTCACATGGTGTGAGTGGGGACAGCGGCCATATCTTCATATAGGAGCAGCTAGTCACATGGTGTGAGCGGGGACAGCGGCCATATCATCATATAGGAGCAGCCAGTCACATGGTGTGAGCGGGGACAGCGGCCATATCTTCATATAGGAGCAGCCAGTCACATGGTGTGAGCGGGGTCAGCGGCCATATCTTCATATAGGAGCAGCCAGTCACATGGTGTGAGCGGGGACAGCGGCCATATCCTCATATCGGGACAGCCAGTCACATGGGGTGAGCGGGGACAGCGGCCATATCTTCATATAGGAGCCAGTCACATGGTGTGAGCGGGGACAGCGGCCATATCTTCATATAGGAGCCAGTCACATGGTGTGAGCGGGGACAGCGGCCATATCTTCATATAGGGACAGCCAGTCACACGGTGTGAGCGGGGACAGTGGCCATATCCTCATATAGGAGCAGCCAGTCACACGGTGTGAGCGGGGACAGCGGCCATATCCTCATATAGGGACAGCCAGTCACATGGTGTGAGTGGGGACAGCGGCCATATCTTCATATAGGGACAGCCAGTCACACGGTGTGAGCGGGGACAGCGGTCATATCCTCATATAGGAGCAGCCAGTCACATGGTGTGAGCGTGGACAGCGGCCATATCCTCATATAGGGACAGCCAGTCACATGGTGTGAGCGGGGACAGCGGCTATATCTTCATATCGGGACAGCCAGTCACATGGTGTGAGCGGGGACAGCGGCCATATCTTCATATAGGAGCCAGTCACATGGTGTGAGCGGGGACAGCGGCCATATCTTCATATAGCAGCCGCCAGTCACATGGTGTGAGTGGGGACAGCGGCCATATCTTCATATAGGAGCTTCCAGTCACATGGTGTGAGCGGGGACAGCGGCCATATCTTCATATAGGAGCAGCCAGTCACATGGTGTGAGCGGGGACAGCGGCCATATCTTCATATAGGAGCAGCCAGTCACATGGTGTGAGCGAAGACAGCGGCCATATCTTCATATAGGAGCGGCCAGTCACATGGTGTGAGCGGGGACAGCGGACATATCTTCATATAGGAGCCAGTCACATGGTGTGAGCGGGGACAGCGGCCATATCTTCATATAGGAGCAGCCAGTCACATGGTGTGAGCGGGGACAGCGGCCATATCTTCATATAGGAGCAGCCAGTCACATGGTATGAGCGGGGACAGCGGCCATATCCTCATATAGGAGCCGCCAGTCACACGGTGTGAGCGGGGACAGCGGCCATATCTTCATATAGGGACAGCCAGTCACATGGTGTGAGCGGGGACAGCGGCCATATCTTCATATAGGGACAGCCAGTCGCATGGTGTGAGCGGGGACAGCGGCCATATCTTCATATAGGAGCAGCCAGTCACATGGTGTGAGCGAAGACAGCGGCCATATCTTCATATAGGAGCAGCCAGTCACATGGTGTGAGCGGGGACAGCGGCCATATCCTCATATAGGAGCAGCCAGTCACATGGTGTGAGCGGGGACAGCGGCCATATCCTCATATAGGAGCAGCCAGTCACATGGTGTGAGCGGGGACAGCGGCCATATCTTCATATAGGAGCAGCCAGTCACATGGGGTGAGCGAAGACAGAGGCCATATCTTCATATAGGGACAGCCAGTCACATGGTGTGAGCGGGGACAGCGGCCATATCTTCATATAGGAGCAGCCAGTCACATGGTGTGAGCGGGGACAGCGGCCATATCTTCATATAGGAGCGGCCAGTCACATGGTGTGAGCGGGGACAGCGGCCATATCTTCATATAGGAGCAGCCAGTCACATGGTGTGAGCGGGGACAGCGGCCATATCTTCATATAGGGACAGCCAGTCACATGGTGTGAGCGGGGACAGCGGCCATATCTTCATATAGGAGCAGCCAGTCACATGGTGTGAGCGGGGACAGCGGCCATATCTTCATATAGGAGCAGCCAGTCACATGGGGTGAGCGAAGACAGAGGCCATATCTTCATATAGGGACAGCCAGTCACATGGTGTGAGCGGGGACAGCGGCCATATCTTCATATAGGAGCAGCCAGTCACATGGGGTGAGCGAAGACAGAGGCCATATCTTCATATAGGAGCAGCCAGTCACATGGTGTGAGCAGGGACAGCGGCCATATCTTCATATAGGGACAGCCAGTCACATATTGTGAGCGAAGACAGAGGCCATATCTTCATATAGGAGCAGCCAGTCACATGGTGTGAGCGGGGACAGCGGCCATATCTTCATATAGGGACAGCCAGTCACATGGTGTGAGCGGGGACAGCGGCCATATCTTCATATAGGAGCGGCCAGTCACATGGTGTGAGCGGGGACAGCGGCCATATCTTCATATAGGAGCAGCCAGTCACATGGTGTGAGCGGGGACAGCGGCCATATCTTCATATAGGAGCAGCCAGTCACATGGTGTGAGCGGGGACAGCGGCCATATCTTCATATAGGAGCAGCCTATCAGAATATCTTAATATTAACATTACTTGGCAGAACAACTTATCGACCTCTGTCCATCGATAGCCGTAAGTAAGCAGATCCACCTAACAGGACAAGTAGCTTAACCTTGCAATTGGACTGGAGCACTATGGAGCTTTCCATGTTCCTGGAGCTCGTGGCTTTAGAGTAAAGTAACTGGTTGATCCCGAGCAAGTAGTTCGTGTTGTGCCGAGCGCCTCCAGACTTGTTCTTCTACTGAAACACAAATCTCATCTTGTCATATAACAGACGATGAGAAGTCACTGAATGCTAAGACCTGAGCGTAATTACAGCCATTAGTAAAACAAATCCCACAATTTCCCAGTCACCGCGGCTTCTGCACCAGAATTATATCAGCAAATATCAACTTAAAAATACTTCAGAAATGAAGGTCTTCTCTTTGGCACGCAGCGGTGGGAACATGCGGGCGACCTATCGTCAGCTTCTGGGCCACAAATCTTTTATGATTGCTTCAATAAAAGAAGAAAGGTTATTTACCTCCCCCGGGGCGGCGGCGTTCTGAGCCCCTGATTTGACAGACTTCTCTTTTTTTGTAATTTATGGTGGGAAGAAGATGTGAAATGTTAGTGCAATAAATGACTAATAATTACAGCCGTCTACAGCGATTAGCTCCAACGGGAAGATAGCGAAACGTTCACAGCCGCAGGGAACCTTCCCGAAGAGACGAAGAATTAGCCGAGACTAAAGACTCTAAATAGCAGGGAGCAGATGTGATGTAGGGTGAAGATCTGCTATCAACACGATGGAGACCAGACCGGGGGGAGACGTGAAGACCACACTGACATCTACAGTATGGATCCCGCTCCTCAGGACTGCTCATCGTAGACACTAAGATGGAAGACATCGATACTTCTTACCTGTAAGATACAAAGTCTCCAGAATATGGAACCTTTTATGATCCACCCAACTGGTGGACGGGTGTTGAGATTCTCACTAAAATGGAAAACATTGCCGTATCTTATCTGTAACTCTACACACTATGGATTTTCCAATGATTTGGATCTTTGGGAGTCTCTTGTTTTTTTTAACCAAAGATGAGTAAGTCACAATCAGATTGATGACGACTAGATTCGTATTGTATTTGTAATTTCCAAAATTTTCTAGTTGGTTCTTAAATTAGCCACCAATTGGTGTCCGTAGTGAAGATGCAGCCATAGAGTACTCAAGAACGGGACCAAGGAGCGTCAGTAGTAAGTAAATAAGGACTAGATCAGAACATAGTTAGGAGACAACAGATACCAGGAGGCCGGAGCAATGTCCAGGAACAAGGCAGAGGTCTCGATCAGAGGCGAGATCAGATTTTTAGCCCTGGGACGAGGCATGGAATGGGGTGATCCTCCTTGGAAACTGACTTAAGACCCTAATAAGATCGGTGAGCCCCTTTTGACTGACAAAGCCTTGCAGCTGGTTATGGAGGAGGTGAGACTAATCCTGGTTCAGTAAGGTTGTGATTGACTTCAGGACCAGAGAAGAAGGAATCTGGTTACCTTGCATCTGGATGGGGCTGTTGGGTAGAGCCATGATGGATCACTGGGATTCATGGCTGGAGATAATCAAGATAAGTAACAGACTTGATTTAGGGAAGTCTTTGAGAAGATACTTGATGATGACAATGCCATAAGGAAGATGAAGACAAAGCAGTCACATCCAAAAATTATATAAGATAGTTGATATGGCGGAGTCCACGAGCAGACGGAGACTTCAGCATCAATCTGGATGTTATGAGAAAACCAACATCACATGAGAAGACAAGAAGGAAAGAAGCGACAAGGACCGAAGAAGAAGAAATGGCCAGTTATAACGTGGAAATCATTATCCTGACATTACCTGGCACAAAGACCAAAAATATTTTAGGAAATCTATGGATTTTTTGGATCTTCTGTTGTACAATAAAGACCACCCAGGAAATGGGACAATATGAAGGGGCTCTACATGGGCACCTGCGGTCAAAAACTTCATCCAATAGACCCATGGTCCAGACAAATATGGAGATGTTAACCCTTTTATGCCAGTCTTCTATGGTTCAATGCTTCATATGACCACTGGAGTAGCTTGAAGTCTTGGGGTCTTGGATCTTCATCTGGTCTCATAACCTCAAAGTATAAGGCCTTATATGCAATACCGACTCTTTATAATGAAGGGGTCCGATATATATTCCAACCTCTTCCACCTTTATTGCTCTGGCACCAGTGACTCTGCAGTATTGTCCAGAGGTCCAAAGTTTCAGAGCAGTTTTACCATGAGATCCACCAAGACATCGTCCAACCAGCCACCCAAGGTAGGGTGGCCAGGCCACGCGAAGGCTCCAGGACTCCTATACCCATCCTTTACTCTCCTATTGCAGAGTGAGTTATTGCTCAGCTCCCACTGACTATAACAGTAAACCCGCCTGGAGGTTTGGGGGTTGTTTTATAGATTGTTGGGGCGACGCCTGGTGTACTCGCCAGTTATTAATACATGCTTGTGGCTTTGTGTTAGTCTTACTCGCTCGGCTCCCTGTTCCGCATATAATAAGACATTCTGCACTCTGCCGAGTGTTACTGATTTGTTCTGCTGAAATAACACTAGGTGCTATGTTTACAAGCCGAGCGAGACAAATAATGTGGAGTTTTCAACTACTGGGGTATTTCCATGAGGTCTCCGAGTCATTCACAGCTCCAACACTGAATTAAGAGGCAGACAATCCAGGGCTACGTGTCAACTGGCTCTGGTTACAAGGCCCTGAAGCAGAAGTCATAGGCATTGTCTTATATAATAGAAATGTATCTTCACATGGGTCTAATTTGGTAGACGAGATCTTGGTCACTTTGGCATGGTTCTCAAATTTGCACCAAAATTCTGCAAATTGGTGCACAACGCAAATCTATGCATCTCAGTGGTGTATATGGTAGAGAGGGACCCCAATGGACAGATCTAACTGGGGCCCTCATTATGGTGTTGACATCTTTGGCTCCGATCCCCGCTCAACCCATAAAGTGACCTCAGAGCTGGGCAACAAAATAAGGGGAATCCACAGGACTCATAAGTCAAGAATATGCAAAAAGATATTGAAGAAAAAATCCAGACCCAAAAAAGTATGGACTAGAAGAACAGTTACACAACCAATTACTCCAGGAACAGAGACCCCAAGGAGAAGTCCCAGGGAGCCCTTGAGGTCGCTACCCCATACATATATGTAATTGATTGCACAACTTCACCAGAAAATCCAATCTTCACCTCCGTCCTGGTAACCCAAACATCAGCACACACATGGTGGTGCCCAAGTGGTAAACTGGTTCTGCCACCTAGAAGCAAAGGGGATGTGGCCAAGCATAGATCGGCCTCCATTTCCCAAACTCCCGAGGTTGCATTGTCTTCTGGAGTAGTTTGCATACTCTTGTTTTCGCCACATGGAAAGGTACAAAGTGTAGAAAAGGACATAGAATATCTGAAATGGGTTGTCTGAGGGCCAAGGCTCTCTACAAAGTCATCCAGGTGGGAAAGTTGGGGGAGACAAGGACAAGTTGACCTCTTGGATGATTATAAGTCACTTGGCCAACTTAAGAAGAAAGACAGAGATGGTAAAGTAGATGACACAACAGACCAGGAGGACATCAGACACTCACACTCACACTGGGTGGACAGACCTCTCTATTTCTACTGTTTAGAAGATGGTGAAGTCAAGTCCTGTCCATGGGAGAGGAACGACCAAAGAGATGAACTAGAGTTGGAAGACTTCCATGAAATGAATGAGGTTGTCACAAATTGGACAAATCCATTATTACGTCCTCACATGTAGAGGCCCCTGGACACAAGGCCAGAAGGATCCTTGACCTCATGAGGTCTTGTCTTCTTCTCTTATTTGACGACCCTTCCCACATCATACAGAAAATTAATCAAATCTACCAACATGTTTCTATCTTCAGATGAGTGGACTTGTTCATCCTGAAGATACCCAGGAGATCCGAAGTGTCTGAGATGTTCCATCATTCCCCGCCTGACAAAGTTTCTGAATTTGATCCTAAACTACATCACATTTTCACACAAATCGTACAAATAGATACCGAGAACCCAAATGAAAACAAACGCGTCAAAAATATTAGACTTGGTCATGAGTGAGGGGTAAAAGTCCGTGAACCTTTCGGATTAGCCGATAATGTGACGGTGTTTTCAGTCGATGGGATGACCATCAGGGTTGGGTGGACGACCTGTCCTACATAAAGAATAGGAATCTATCAAAGTCGGATCTTCTCAGAAAGTTCAAGTTGGACTCGATAAAAGACCACATTGTTCCCCTTAGTGACGAGATGGCTGCCAATGCCAAAGGTGGGGGGAAGTCTGCAAGCCAAAGTTTTCTCTTCATGTTTTTGGATGTGGGTCTGAGACTAGATCTCCCTGCCAGTTCTTTTCTTCTCGTCGTCGTGTTCACTGACTTCCTCAGAAGACGTCTATCGGGCTGCACAGCAGAGAACTAACATCCTTAATAATCTTATGTTGCTTCATTTGGAAGCGTCAGCTGCAGAGTCCTCTGGTGCCAAGATCCCCCGGGGGCCGTCAGCCATGACACAGTCCTTGATGTTCGCACTCCTCCAGCAATGTGTCATTCTGCTAAGTCTCTGATATTTCCATCCTATGATGAGAAGCGCACGTCTACAAACAAGGTGATCCAAGATAACCAGGGCACCGGACCACAAGTAAGACGCCATGTTTTATTTATAGAGAGAAGCTGTGAGAAGGAGAAGACGTTGGCAGGGACCGGAGAAAAAAACGCGAGGACTTTTATTCCAAACACTTTAACATCTAAAAATAATCAGAAAAGACTCAAACAGTGTGCAAACAGTGACAGCGAGAAGAGCAAACAGATTCCAGGGCTGTGAGAAGAACAAGTTTACAGTCAGCAGGGCAGAGCCTTGAGACATGGAGTAATACAAGGGAAGGGTGAGGGAATACGTAGGGGAGAGGCTGGAACATCTCCGAAGAACAAGACAGTCAAGGCTGATGGACTCTGCTTGTTATTTTTAGTTTCTTGCAAAATTTTCAAAAAATTGGGAATTGGCCAAACCCAAAATATTTGTGGCTCTTCACCCAGAAATCAGTATTATACTGCATAACCCAGAACATAATAATTGGAGGCCTGGGGAAGGTATGGAAATATAATACACATATTGACCTGCCCTCACCTCTCTGGACCTACGGCACGGGGTTTGGTCTTCTTTCGTGACATCTTCTGGCCTCTCTGACCTGGTGCCGGATCACCATTGAGGTGACTGTGATTTGGCCTCAGCAGCTATTTGGAGGCATCAACTTCATGACCATTTCACAGGTCTCAGCGGTGACCCGGCATCACTGACGTCACCCAGGAGGCTGGAAGAGGAGAGAAGACAACAGGAGAGAAAATGGCCGAGTCCGAGAGAGAAGAGGAGAAGTATCAGTGGGGTTTTCTGCACTTTAGGGGTTGGGGAGACCCCAAAGTACAACAATACAACAAGGGGGTGACCTTATCTGAGGTCCTGGAGGTCTTGGAAGGATCTTATATTTCAGATCAGGTCACTGGCCTGAAAGTAGGTGGCTCTCGGCCCCCAGTACTATATCTTTCTAGAGCCCCTCGTCTTGCACCCATAATACATAGCACTGGTCTCCTAATGAGCAGGGGGGGCCTCCGTTCCAGGGCTCAGAGGTCGCTGCACCCTTTGCACCCCCTATACTTGTCCTCCTCCATCAGACCAGGCCGCTCTGTATGTGACGCTCGGAGTGATCTCGGAGACTGGAGGAGTTTGTCGCTATAAACTTGCTTTAATGTAATAGTATTTGCTTTAATTTATGTTGAGCATCAGGAGATGAACCTTTGAAGGCCCCATAAATCTGCGGGAGTGCGGCGTAAATCACACGGAGGGAACATTTCATAGGTGATATGGCTTCATAGACCAGCGGTGCAGAACAATCCACCGCTGAGGTTATTACCCCAATGAGTTACAGACCCCCCTGAAGCGCGAAAACCTCACCGTGACCTGAGGAACTACACCCAGCCCCGGTGGCCTCCTCTAATGTTGTCCTTAATGAGATGATTGGAGTCCAGAACCAACTCAGCTCAGCTATATCTGTATGTCACTGAGTGCTCTGGGCCCCTGGAAATGCCAAGGTCACAGCCAAGGTTACAAGCACCATAGAAGGTGAGACGTTTGCAGAGCTCATGGGTCATGCAAGTCTTCAGATGATGTCTCTGTCTGTCCAATGATCACCCTTCATGGTAAGGACTTGATCAACTCGGTGCAGATTTTGGGGTGTACTCACCTTGGTATGGCAAAGCCAAAATGGGCCCCTCTGTCTCCCTTGCTAGTGGTGGCCCTCAAGTAGATGGCCGTCACTATCAGGATTGTCTACACCACCCTATATATCCTCATGTTTCAGGAGTTTGACCCCCAGATTAGACTTTTCTCTTCAAACCCCAGAGGAGGGAGGTGCAGAAATCTGATACCCTCCTTCTCTTCTCCTGGGCCTCCCTGCAGTGTTCACCCTTCCATCTCTGCCATCTTCTAGTCTCCTGGGTGACTTAAGAGGCCCCCGGGTCACATGGGACATGATGACGTCATAATACTTTGATGCAAGTGTTATGACATCAGATTGTCTCACATGACGGCTGAAGTCCAATCACAGGGCTCAGCGATCCCCGGAGCCCCTCACGTCACCCAGAAGTCAGCCATGAAGTTTCAGATGCCACGAGGGTGCCCAGGAGAGGAAAGGAGAAAATCCCCGGTTTGACCAGATCTGAGATTTTTGGAAACTAAGTAACAAACTCATCTCTAATCCTGAACACTGGAGTAATGATAGGAGTCCACAGGGGCCACGGGGCCCTCACCACACAAGTCTAGTACAGCCCGTCTGCTCCTGCCTCAGTCCGGCGACTCCGCGCTACATCCATCTGTACCTGGTTATAGTATCAGGGTCGATACTTTATGATACATTTTACCTGGAGAGATTTTACACTTTCGGTGCAATCAATCAGTGCAGGCGGCGGCGGCCGATCGATCGCTTGTCCTCGTTCACTACCTGATACATTGTATTAAATAATGTAACAAACAGAGAACACAACCTCATCCACAAACCGCGCCAAACCACCTGATGGTCACCACGTCCCTCGTGTCATGGCGGCCAGACAGCAGCGGAAACGCTCGGCCCCCGGGCCGGTGATTAATGTTACCGTGGCAGGGTGGGGGAGGGGCGCTGAGATTCGGCACCAGGTGAAGTAGATCTAATCCCCGGGGTTTTACATTTCAGTGAATCTTTTTCCTTCCCGCTAATAAATTCACATCAGAAATACAAATCAGAGTCATTAATATTTCATGCGGAGACATTTCGCTGCCCGTTACACTTTACCTCCAGACTAAATGCGCTGCCAGCCGCGGCGAAATAAGCGTTTGACAAATATAAATGGTGCGGGGAGTGCGGCGGGGTTGGGGGTAGTGATAATTACACTGCAGGTGTCTATGTGCCCCACCTATAAGTGTGATGTTATGTAATGGGCAGGGGGGACATTATATGGGGACGTATGAGGGACCCCGGAGCCAACAGCTCCATCTGCTGTAAGGGACTGGGATATGCAACAGAAGGTTCCAGAAGTGCAACCTGCGCTGACATCACTTCCTGCTCTGCAGCTATTGGCTGAAGTCACATCGCACAGACTTCCTGTTCTGCCCGCCCCTGCACGTAATACTGAGAGAGGAGATACAATTTATTATCTTGTACATGCTTGTCCCTGGTGGTCTGCCGTATTTCTGGTGTCTTTTAGTAACTTACTAGCTTCTGTCCGCGACTTTGTCCGCTGATAGGGGGTGTAGCTATAGGGTGTGCAGTTATAGGGGGTGCAGCTATAGGGGTGTAGCTATAGGGGGTGTAGCTATAGGGGGTGTAGCGATAGGGGGTGTAGCTATAGGGGGTGTAGCGATAGGGAGTGTAGCTATAGGGGGTGTAGCGATAGGGAGTGTAGCGATAGGGGGTGTAGCTATAGGGGGTGTAGCTATAGGGGGTGTAACTATAGGGTGTGCGGTTATAGGGGGTGTAGCTATTGGAGGTGTAGCTATAGGGGGTGTAGCGATAGGGGGTGTAGCTATAGGGGGTGTAGCGATAGGGAGTGTAGCGATAGGGTGTGCGGTTATAGGGCGTGTAGCTATAGGGGGTGTAGCGATAGGAGGTGTAGCTATAGGGGGTGTAGCGATAGGGAGTGTAGCGATAGGGGGTGTAGCTATAGGGGTGTAGCTATAGGGTGTGCGGTTATAGGGGGTGTAGCTATTGGAGGTGTAGCTATAGGGGGTGTAGCGATAGGAGGTGTAGCTATAGGGGGTGTAGCGATAGGGAGTGTAGCGATAGGGGGTGTAGCTATAGGGGGTGTAGCTATAGGGTGTGCGGTTATAGGGGGTGTAGCTATTGGAGGTGCAGTTATAGGGGGTGCAGCTATAGGGGTGTAGCTATAGGGGGTGTAGCTATAGGGGGTGTAGCTATAGGGGGTGTAGCTATAGGGGGTGTAACTATAGGGTGTGCGGTTATAGGGGGTGTAGCTATTGGAGGTGTAGCTATAGGGGGTGTAGCGATAGGGGGTGTAGCTATAGGGGGTGTAGCGATAGGGAGTGTAGCGATAGGGTGTGCGGTTATAGGGCGTGTAGCTATAGGGGGTGTAGCGATAGGAGGTGTAGCTATAGGGGTGTAGCGATAGGGAGTGTAGCGATAGGGGGTGTAGCTATAGGGGGTGTAGCTATAGGGTGTGCGGTTATAGGGGGTGTAGCTATTGGAGGTGTAGCTATAGGGGGTGTAGCGATAGGGGGTGTAGCTATAGGGGGTGTAGCTATAGGGGGTGTAGCGATAGGGAGTGTAGCGATAGGGGGTGTAGCTATAGGGGGTGTAACTATAGGGTGTGCGGTTATAGGGGGTGTAGCTATTGGAGGTGTAGCTATAGGGGGTGTAGCAATAGGGGGTGTAGCGATAGGGAGTGTAGCGATAGGGTGTGCGGTTATAGGGCGTGTAGCTATAGGGGGTGTAGCGATAGGAGGTGTAGCTATAGGGGGTGTAGCGATAGGGAGTGTAGCGATAGGGGGTGTAGCTATAGGGGGTGTAGCGATAGGGGGTGTAACTATAGGGGATGTAGCGATAGGGGGTGTAGCGATAGGGGGTGTAGCAATAGGGGGTGTAGCAATAGGGGGTGTAGCGGTAGGGGGTGTAGCTATAGGGGGTGTAGCGATAGGGGGTGTAGCGATAGGGAGTGTAACTATAGGGGGTGTAGCTATATGGGTGTAGCTATAGGGTGTGCAAGTATAGGGGGTGTAGCTATAGGCGGTGTAGCTATTGGAGGTGTAGCTATAGGGGGTGCAGCTATAGGGGGTGTAGCTATAGGGTGTGCAGTTATAGGGGGTGTAGCTATAGGGGGTGTAGCGGTAGGGGGTGTAGCTATAGGGGGTGTAGCGATAGGGGTGTAGCTATAGGGTGTGCAGTTATAGGGGGTGTAGCTATAGGGGGTGTAGCTATAGGGTGTGCAGTTATAGGGGGTGTAGCTATTGGGGTTGTAGCTATTGGAGGTGTAGATATAGGGGGTGCAGCTATAGGGGTGTAGCGATAGGGGGTGTAGCTATAGGGGGTTTAGCTATAGGGGGTGTAGCTAAAGGGGGTGTAGCTATTGGGGGTGTAGCTATAGGGGGTGTAGCAATAGGGAGTGTAGCGATAGGGGGTATAGCGATAGAGTGTGCAGTTATAGGGGGTGTAGCTTTTGGGGGTGTAGCTATTGGGGGTGTAGCAGTAGGGGTGTAGCGATAGGGGGTTCAACTATAGGGGTGCAGTGTTGGCAGTTGTCCTGAGGGGGACCCATAAAATATACCACTATTCACAATGGCACAAGTTAGTCAGGGGCCATATTCCAGATTTTGCCCTGGGGCCCGCCCCTGTCACTGGTTGCCCTGGTGGTCTGCGGTATATGTTACATACGTCTTGGGTGGTCAGTATCCAGCTCCATGTTGAGGGCTCTTTGCCTGATGCCCAGTCATTGGGGGTCTTCTCCGCTCAGTTCCTGACGCCCAGTCATTGGGGTCTTCTCCGCTCAGTTCCCGATGCCCAGTCATTGGGGTCTTCTCCGCTCAGTTCCTGACGCCCAGTCATTGGGGTCTTCTCCGCTCAGTTCCTGATGCCCAGTCATTGGGGTCTTCTCCGCTCAGTTCCCGATGCCCAGTCATTGGGGTCTTCTCCGCTCAGTTCCTGACGCCCAGTCATTGGGGTCTTCTCCGCTCAGTTCCCGATGCCCAGTCATTGGGGTCTTCTCCGCTCAGTTCCTGACGCCCAGTCATTGGGGTCTTCTCCGCTCAGTTCCTGATGCCCAGTCATTGGGGGTCTTCTCCGCTCAGTTCCTGACGCCCAGTCATTGGGGTCTTCTCCGCTCAGTTCCTGACGCCCAGTCATTGGGGTCTTCTCCGCTCAGTTCCTGACACCCAGTCATTGGGGTCTTCTCCGCTCAGTTCCTGACCACTTCTCCCTCCATAGAGCCGATATTCGGGTGGACAACACACCGGTCCTGCAGTAAATGGTTAATAATGCGGCCTTGCCCCTGTCCCTCCGGCCCCCTCCTCATGATGGATGTCTTGTTTATTCCTCCTGCCATTGTTACAAGTGTAAATAATCCGTCCATTACTTTTCGACAAGTGCTTCCGAGCCAGACGTCTCTGTGCCCATAAACTAGAGGTGTCAGCGGCGTCCATTAAGATCCATCCTGTAAGAGGCAGCGCTCCGCCGTCCTTGTTCTGGAGGACCCAAAGATGGAAAGACACAGAGTTACAGGAAGGAACATTGGAGAAACTTCTAGGAGGTTCCTTCAGGACATAAAAAACGTGAGACGCCAAGAAATGGCGGTAACAGAAACGGTAAAAAATCCGGAATATCGGTAAGTAATTAAAGGGGATCTCCAGGAAGAACCATGGGGGCGGGGGGGAAGATTGCCAAAAGCACTGATGGTGGGGGGTGTAACTCCAGGGCAGGACACAATTGGGGTCAGGTGATTCTCGGTGGACATTGGGGCAAATATGTAACAACAATAAGAAGAAGAACTCGCCAGTAAAGATGAGACGGTGCCCTAAAAACTGAGGAACCCTAAAAGCAGAGGGCGGAGCTGAAATTACAGACTGGTGATGTCACTAACCCCGCCCCCGAGGAGCGCAGACTTCCACATTCCAAGACCATTTCTCACCCAATGACATCATCACTCCTAGATACAGACACATTGTTACGAGAATCTCTCCCGGGTAATGACATCATCAGTCTCCATAAGGCTCACAATTGGTCGGTGACTGTCAGCCTGTATGATGTCATTGTAGGTAGATCATAGAGTATAATAACAATGTGTGGGGGACTCACCCCAAAAAACTCAGAGCCCAAAATGTGGGGGGACTTATAACAAATCAGGACTGTTCAGAGCCAGTTCACTCATCGCTATCTGTGACATGTACAGAGGTCAGTGTGACCGGAGGAGAAGAGCGCAGCTATTGGCTTCTACAGGACAGTGTTGTGGGCATGCTCTGTGACATGTGTAGGTCAGTGCACCAGGAGGGGGAGGAGCTCGGCTATCCTCATCATCCATTGACTTGTATTAGACCTTGTTGTGGGCATGCTCTGTGACATGTGTGTAGGTCAGTGCGTCAGAAAGGGGAGGAGCTTGGTTATCTTCATCATCATGAATTGTGCTGTGTTATACGACTAACACGCCACGCCGGTAACGTAACGTCTGCTCCATACAGTATGGTACTTGCCATAGAGCGCTACATTATATGACTAACACGCCACGCCGGTAACGTAACGTCTGCTACATACAGTATGGTACTTGCCATAGAGTGCTTCATTATACGACTAACACGCCACACCGGTAACGTAACGTCTGCTCCATACAGTATGGTACTTGCCATAGAGCGCTACGTTATACGACTAATACGCCACGCCGGTAACGTAACGTCTGCTACATACAGTATGGTACTTGCCATAGAGCGCTGTGTTATACGACTAACACGCCACGCCGATAACGTAACGTCTGCTCCATACAGTATGGTACTTGCCATAGAGCGCTACGTTATACGACTAACACGCCACACCGGTAACGTAACGTCTGCTCCATACAGTATGGTACTTGCCATAGAGCGCTACGTCATACGACTAACACGCCGGTAACGTAACATCTGCTCCAAAAGTACAACACTCTGATAATAGATTACTATAACATGTATGAAGCTATTCCCACCATAATGTACACACTCTATATATAACTCTAAGCAGAGGGGTCAGGGGTGAGGTCACGGCGTTGCGTCCAGCGCGGCTCCCCGCCTGCTGTCTTATGTAACGCTCTCTGCCTGGGAACAATCACAGGAGGAGCCGCGTCCAGATCCTCCACAACTAGAGCAGAGAGATTACACTCATCACACGCCAATTCCTCTCCGCTCGCAGATTCCTCCGGCTCCATGACAAGGTTCAGTACTTCACTGCTACTAGAATTTCACAAGATGTTACTCGCAACGTGTTCTGCTGAATTCTCAGGCCACGAGCCAAGACCAAACAAGTCATGAACCTTGGAGAACATTATCGACGACTTCAGTTACACGGACCGAGGAGAGGTCAACGTTATAGAGCCCAAGTGGTGGCGGGGGGCCAGGCAGGACGAGCAGGCAGCGGGCAGGCGGGCAGGGAGCAGGCAGCGGGCGGGCGGGCAGGGAGCAGGCAGCGGGCGGGCGGGCTGCAGTGTCCAGTCTGCTTCATGTATGGACAGAAGCCATGATGTATCCACGGGAAATGAGTCCTGATAGAACATTGTGTCTCCTGAGCCGTGGCCAAGTCCTACTAAGTTCATTTGGAAACCTCGAGGAAGACGAAGACTCGGCCAAAGAAAATAATACTGTAAATCCCGAGAGTCAATCACAAGTAGGTAATAACCGAGATGTGGAGCAGAGCGCGGCGAAGAGCGAGACGTCACGTGCCGACAGCGTCATCTGCAACATGGTGGCCAAGAGCCATTACTCAACTTACAGGGATCTAAGGAATCTAATACTGAGGGCTTAAGGGCAATGTCACCAGACCCAGCATATCACCCCAACCCTGCAGATAGATAGGTTACTGTCACCAGAACCAGCATATCACCCCAGCCCTGCAGATAGATAGGTTACTGTCACCAGAACCAGCATATCACCCCAGCCCTGCAGATAGATAGGTTACTGTCACCAGACCCAGCATATCACTCCAGCCCTGCAGATAGATAGGTTACTGTCACCAGACCCAGCATATCACCCCAGCCCAGCAGATAGATAGGTTACTGTCACCAGAACCAGCATATCACCCCAGCCCTGCAGATAGATAGGTTACTGTCACCAGAACCAGCATATCACCCCAGCCCTGCAGATAGATAGGTTACTGTCACCAGACTCAGCATATCACCCCAGCCCTGCAGATAGATAGGTTACTGTCACCAGAACCAGCATATCACCCCAGTCCTGCAGATAGATAGGTTACTGTCACCAGAACCAGAATATCACCCCAGCCCTGCAGATAGATGGGTTACTGTCACCAGACTCAGCATATCACCCCAGCCCTGCAGATAGATAGGTTACTGTCACCAGAACCAACATATCACCCCAGCCCTGCAGATAGATAGGTTACTGTCACCAGACCCAGCATATCACTCCAGCCCTGCAGATAGATAGGTTACTGTCACCAGACACAGCATATCACCCCAGCCCTGCAGATAGATATGTTACTGTCACCAGAACCAGCATATCACCTCAGTCCTGCAGATAGATAGGTTACTGTCACCAGAACCAGCATATCACTCCAGCCCTGCAGATAGATAGGTTACTGTCACCAGACCCAGCATATCACTCCAGCCCTGCAGATAGATAGGTTACTGTCACCAGACACAGCATATCACCCCAGCCCTGCAGATAGATAGGTTACTGTCACCAGAACCAGCATATCACCCCAGCCCTGCAGATAGATAGGTTACTGTAACCAGAACCAGTATATCACCCCAGCCCTGCAGATAGATAGGTTACTGTCACCAGAACCAGCATATCACTCCAGTCCTGCAGATAGATAGGTTACTGTCACCAGACCCAGCATATCACCCCAGCCCTGCAGATAGATAGGTTACTGTCACCAGACCCAGCATATCACCCCAGCCCAGCAGATAGATAGGTTACTGTCACCAGAACCAGCATATCACCCCAGCCCTGCAGATAGATAGGTTACTGTCACCAGAACCAGCATATCACCCCAGCCCTGCACATAGATAGGTTACTGTCAACAGACTCAGCATATCACCCCAGCCCTGCAGATAGATAGGTTACTGTCACCAGAACCAGCATATCACCCCAGTCCTGCAGATAGATAGGTTACTGTCACCAGAACCAGAATATCACCCCAGCCCTGCAGATAGATAGGTTACTGTCACCAGACTCAGCATATCACCCCAGCCCTGCAGATAGATAGGTTACTGTCACCAGAACCAACATATCACCCCAGCCCTGCAGATAGATAGGTTACTGTCACCAGACCCCAGCATATCACCCCAGCCCTGCAGATAGATAGGTTACTGTGACCAGAACCAGCATATCACCTCAGTCCTGCAGATAGATAGGTTACTGTCACCAGAACCAGAATATCACCCCAGCCCTGCAGATAGATAGGTTACTGTCACCAGAACCAGCATATCACCCCAACCCTGCAAATTGATAGGTTACTGTCACCAGAAACAGCATATCACCCCAGCCCTGCAGATAGATAGGTTAGTGTCACCAGTACCAGCATATCACCCCAGCCCTGCAGATAGATAGGTTACTGTCACCAGAACCAGCATATCACCCCAGCCCTGCAGATAAATAGGTTACTGTCACCAGACTCAGCATATCACCCCAGCCCTGCAGATAGATAGGTTACTGTCACCAGAAACATCATATCACCCCAGCACTGCAGATAGATAGGTTACTGTCACCAGAAACAGCATATCACCCCAGCACTGCAGATAGATAGGTTACTGTCACCAGAACCAGTATATTACCCCAGTCCTGCAGATAGATAGGTTACTGTCACCAGAACCAGCATATCACCCCAGCCCTGCAGATAGATAGGTTACTGTCACCAGAACCAGCATATCACCCCAGCCCTGCAGATAGGTTACTGTCAGCAGAACCAGCATATCACCCCAGCCCTGCAGATAGATAGGTTACTGTCACCAGTACCAGCATATCACCCCAGCACTGCAGATAGATAGGTTAGTGTCACCAGAACCAGTATATCACCCCAGTCCTGCAGATAGATAGGTTACTGTCACCAGAAACAGCATATAACCCCAGCACTGCAGATAGATAGGTTACTGTCACCAGAACCAGCATATTACCCCAGCCCTGCAGATAGATAGGTTACTGTCACCAGAACCAGCATATCACCCCAGCCCTGCAGATAGGTTACTGTCAGCAGAACCAGCATATCACTCCAGCCCTGCAGACACTTAGCTTACTGTCACCAGACTCAGCATATCACCCCAGCCCTGCAGATAGATAGGTTACTGTCACCAGAACCAGCATATCCCCCCAGCCCTGCAGATAGATAGGTTACTGTCACCAGAACCAGCATATCACCCCAGCCCTGCAGATAGATAGCTTACTATCACCAGATTCAGCATATCACCCCAGCCCTGCAGATAGATAGGTTACTGTCACCAGAACCAGCATATCACCCCAGCCCTGCAGATAGATAGGTTACTGTCACCAGAACCAGCATATCACCCCAGCCCTGCAGATACATAGCTTACTGTCACCAGACTCAGAATATAACCCCCGCCCTGCAGATAGATAGGTTACTGTCACCAGAACCAGCATATCACCCCAGCCCTGCAGATAGATAGCTTACTATCACCAGACTCAGCATATCACCCCAGCACTGCAGATAGATAGGTTACTGTCACCAGAACCAGCACAACACCCCAGCCCTGCAGATAGGTTACTGTCACCAGAACCAGCATATCACTCCAGCCCTGCAGATAGATAGGATACTGTCACCAGACCCAGCATATCACCCCAGCCCTGCAGATAGATAGGATACTGTCACCAGACCCAGCATATCACCCCAGCCCTGCAGATAGATAGGTTACTGTCACCAGTACCAGCATATCACCCCAGCACTGCAGATAGATAGGTTAGTGTCACCAGAACCAGTATATTACCCCAGTCCTGCAGATAGATAGGTTACTGTCACCAGAAACAGCATATAACCCCAGCACTGCAGATAGATAGGTTACTGTCACCAGAACCAGCATATTACCCCAGCCCTGCAGATAGATAGGTTACTGTCACCAGAACCAGCATATCACCCCAGCCCTGCAGATACATAGCTTACTGTCACCAGACTCAGAATATAACCCCCGCCCTGCAGATAGATAGGTTACTGTCACCAGAACCAGCATATCACCCCAGCCCTGCAGATAGATAGCTTACTATCACCAGACTCAGCATATCACCCCAGCACTGCAGATAGATAGGTTAGTGTCACCAGAAGCAGCACAACACCCCAGCCCTGCAGTTAGATAGGATACTGTCACCAGAACCAGCACATCACCCCAGCCCTGCAGATAGATAGGATACTGTCACCAGACCCAGCATATCACCCCAGCCCTGCAGATAGATAGGATACTGTCACCAGACCCAGCATATCACCCCAGCCCTGTAGATAGATAGGTTACTGTCACCAGTACCAGCATATCACCCCAGCACTGCAGATAGATAGGTTACTGTCAGCAGAACCAGCATATCACTCCAGCCCTGCAGATACTTAGCTTACTGTCACCAGACTCAGCATATCACCCCAGCCCTGCAGATAGATAGGTTACTGTCACCAGAACCAGCATATCACCCCAGCCCTGCAGATAGATAGGTTACTGTCACCAGAACCAGCACAACACCCCAGCCCTGCAGATAGATAGGATACTGTCACCAGAACCAGCATATCACCCCAGCCCTGCAGATAGATAGGTTACTGTCACAAGAACCAGCACAACACCCCAGCCCTGCAGATAGATAGGATACTGTCACCAGACCCAGCATATCACCCCAGCCCTGCAGATAGATAGGTTACTGTCACCAGACCCAGCATATCACCCCAGCCCTGCAGATAGATAGGTTACTGTCACCAGAAACAGCATATCACCCCAGTCCTGCAGATAGGTTACTGTCACCAGACCCAGCATATCACCCCAGCCCTGCAGATAGATAGGTTACTGTCACCAGAAACAGCATATCACCCCAGCCCTGCAGATAGATAGGTTACTGTCACCAGAACCAGTATATCACCCCAGTCCTGCAGATAGATAGGTTACTTTCACCAGAACCAGCATATCACCCCAGTCCTGCAGATAGATAGGTTACTGTCACCAGAAAGAGCATATCACCACAGCACTGCAGATAGATAGGTTACTGTCACCAGACCCAGCATATCACCCCAGCCCAGCAGATAGATATGTTACTGTCACCAGAACCAGCATATCACCCCAGCTCTGCAGATAGATAGGTTACTGTCACCAGAACCCATATATCACCCCAGCCCTGCAGATAGATAGGTTACTGTCACCAGAACCAGCATATCACCCCAGCCCTGCAGATAGGTTACTGTCAGCAGAACCAGCATATCACCCCAGCCCAGTAGATAGATAGGTGACTGTCACCAGAACCAGCATATCCCCCCAGCCCTGCAGATAGATAGGTTACTGTCACCAGAACCAGCATATCACCCCAGCCCTGCAGATAGATAGGTTACTGTCACTAGAACCAGCATATCACCCCAGCCCTGCAGATAGATAGGTTTATGTCACCAGACCCAGCATATCACCCCAGCCCTGCAGATACATAGGTTACTGTCACCAGAACCAGCATATCACCCCAGCCCTGCAGATAGATAGGTTACTGTCACCAGACCCAGCATATCACCCCAGCCCTGCAGATAGGTAGGTTACTGTCACCAGTACCAGCATATCACCCCAGCCCTGCAGATGGATAGCTTACTATCACCAGACTCAGCATATCACCCCAGCCCTGCAGATAGATAGGTTACTGTCACCAGAACCAGCTTATCACCCCAGCCCTGCAGATAGATAGGTTACTGTCACCAGAACCAGCATATCACCCCAGCCCTGCAGATACATAGCTTACTGTCACCAGACTCAGAATATAACCCCCGCCCTGCAGATAGATAGGTTACTGTCACCAGAACCAGCATATTACCCCAGCCCTGCAGATAGATAGGTTACTGTCACCAGAACCAGCACAACACCCCAGCCCTGCAGTTAGATAGGATACTGTCACCAGAACCAGCACATCACCCCAGCCCTGCAGATAGATAGGATACTGTCACCAGACCCAGCATATCACCCCAGCCCTGAAGATAGATAGGTTACTGTCACCAGAAACAGCATATAACCCCAGCACTGCAGATAGATAGGTTACTGTCACCAGAAACATCATATCACCCCAGCACAGCAGATAGATAGGTTACTGTCACCAGAACCAGCATATCACCCCAGCCCTGCAGATAGATAGGTTACTGTCACCAGACCCAGCATATCACCCCAGCCCTGCAGATAGATAGGTTACTGTCACCAGAACCAGCATATCACCCCAGCCCTGCAGATAGATAGGTTACTGTCACCAGAACCAGTATATCACCCCAGCCCTGCAGATACTTAGCTTACTGTCACCAGACTCAGCATATCACCCCAGCCCTGCAGATAGATAGGTTACTGTCACCAGAACCAGCATATCCCCCCAGCCCTGCAGATAGATAGGTTACTGTCACCAGAACCAGCATATCACCCCAGCCCTGTAGATAGATAGGTTACTGTCACCAGAACCAGCACAACACCCCAGCCCTGCAGATAGATAGGATACTGTCACCAGAACCAGCATATCATCCCAGCCCTGCAGATAGATAGGTTACTGTCACAAGAACCAGCACAACACCCCAGCCCTGCAGATAGATAGGATACTGTCACCAGACCCAGCATATCACCCCAGCCCTGCAGATAGATAGGTTACTGTCACCAGACCCAGCATATCACCCCAGCCCTGCAGATAGATAGGTTACTGTCACCAGAAACAGCATATCACCCCAGTCCTGCAGATAGGTTACTGTCACCAGACCCAGCATATCACCCCAGCCCTGCAGATAGATAGGTTACTGTCACCAGAAACAGCATATCACCCCAGCACTGCAGATAGATAGGTTACTGTCACAAGAACCAGCATATCACCCCAGCACTGCAGATAGATAGGTTACTGTCACCAGAACCAGCATATCACCCCAGCCCTGCAGATAGATAGGTTACTGTCACCAGAACCAGTATATCACCCCAGTCCTGCAGATAGATAGGTTACTGTCACCAGAACCAGCATATCACCCCAGTCCTGCAGATAGATAGGTTACTGTCACCAGAAAGAGCATATCACCACAGCACTGCAGATAGATAGGTTACTGTCACCAGACCCAGCATATCACCCCAGCCCTGTAGATAGATAGGTTACTGTCACCAGAACCAGCATATCACCCCAGCCCTGCAGATACATAGCTTACTGTCACCAGACTCAGAATATAACCCCCGCCCTGCAGATAGATAGGTTACTGTCACCAGAACCAGCATATCACCCCAGCCCTGCAGATAGATAGCTTACTATAACCAGACTCAGCATATCACCCCAGCACTGCAAATAGATAGGTTACTGTCACCAGAACCAGCACATCACCCCAGCCCTGCAGATAGATAGGATACTGTCACCAGACCCAGCATATCACCCCAGCCCTGCAGATAGATAGGATACTGTCACCAGACCCAGCATATCACCCCAGCCCTGCAGATAGATAGGTTACTGTCACCAGACCCAGCATATCACCCCAGCCCTGCAGATAGATAGGTTACTGTCACCAGAACCAGCATATCACTCCAGCCCTGCAGATATATAGGTTACTGTCACCAGACCCAGCATATCACCCCAGCCCTGCAGATAGATAGGTTAGTGTCACCAGTACCAGCATATCAGCCCAGCCCTGCAGATAGATAGGTTACTGTCACCAGTACCAGCATATCACCCCAGCACTGCAGATAGATAGGTTACTGTCACCAGACCCAGCATATCACCCCAGCCCTGCAGATAGATAGGTTACTGTCACCAGACCCAGCATATCACCCCAGCCCTGCAGATAGATAGGTTACTGTCACCAGACCCAGCATATCACCCCAGCCCTGTAGATAGATAGGTTACTGTCACCAGAACGAGCATATCACCCCAGCCCTGCAGATAGATAGGTTACTGTAACCAGAACCAGTATATCACCCAAGCCCTGCAGATAGATAGGTTACTGTCACCAGAACCAGCATATCACCCCAGCCCTGCAGATAGATAGGTTACTGTAACCAGAACCAGTATATCACCCCAGCCCTGCACATAGATAGGTTACTGTCACCAGAACCAGCATATCACTCCAGCCCTGCAGATAGATAGGTTACTGTCACCAGACCCAGCATATCACTCCAGCCCTGCAGATAGATAGGTTACTGTCACCAGACCCAGCATATCACTCCAGCCCTGCAGATAGATAGGTTACTGTCACCAGAACCAGTATATCACCCAAGCCCTGCAGATAGATAGGTTACTGTCACCAGAACCAGCATATCACCCCAGCCCTGCAGATAGATAGGTTACTGTAACCAGAACCAGTATATCACCCCAGCCCTGCAGATAGATAGGTTACTGTCACCAGAACCAGCATATTACTCCAGTCCTGCAGATAGATAGGTTACTGTCACCAGACCCAGCATATCACCCCAGCCCTGCAGATAGATAGGTTACTGTCACCAGACCCAGCATATCACCCCAGCCCAGCAGATAGATAGGTTACTGTCACCAGAACCAGCATATCACCCCAGCCCTGCAGATAGATAGGTTACTGTCACCAGAACCAGCATATCACCCCAGCCCTGCAGATAGATAGGTTACTGTCACCAGACTCAGCATATCACCCCAGCCCTGCAGATAGATAGGTTACTGTCACCAGAACCAGCATATCACCCCAGTCCTGCAGATAGATAGGTTACTGTCACCAGAACCAGAATATCACCCCAGCCCTGCAGATAGATAGGTTACTGTCACCAGACTCAGCATATCACCCCAGCCCTGCAGATAGATAGGTTACTGTCACCAGAACCAACATATCACCCCAGCCCTGCAGATAGATAGGTTACTGTCACCAGACCCAGCATATCACTCCAGCCCTGCAGATAGATAGGTTACTGTCACCAGACACAGCATATCACCCCAGCCCTGCAGATAGATATGTTACTGTCACCAGAACCAGCATATCACCTCAGTCCTGCAGATAGATAGGTTACTGTCACCAGAACCAGCATATCATCCCAGCCCTGCAGATAGATAGGTTACTGTAACCAGAACCAGTATATCACCCCAGCCCTGCAGATAGATAGGTTACTGTCACCAGAACCAGCATATCACTCCAGTCCTGCAGATAGATAGGTTACTGTCACCAGACCCAGCATATCACCCCAGCCCTGCAGATAGATAGGTTACTGTCACCAGACCCAGCATATCACCCCAGCCCAGCAGATAGATAGGTTACTGTCACCAGAACCAGCATATCACCCCAGCCCTGCAGATAGATAGGTTACTGTCACCAGAACCAACATATCACCCCAGCCCTGCAGATAGATAGGTTACTGTCACCAGACCCCAGCATATCACCCCAGCCCTGCAGATAGATAGGTTACTGTGACCAGAACCAGCATATCACCTCAGTCCTGCAGATAGATAGGTTACTGTCACCAGAACCAGCATATCACTCCAGCCCTGCAGATAGATAGGTTACTGTCACCAGACCCAGCATATCACCCCAGCCCTGCAGATAGATAGGTTACTGTCACCAGACCCAGCATATCACCCCAGCCCTGCAGATATATAGGTTACTGTCACCAGAACCAGCATATCACCCCAGCCCTGCAGATAGATAGGTTACTGTCACCAGAACCAGCATATCACCCCAACCCTGCAAATTGATAGGTTACTGTCACCAGAAACAGCATATCACCCCAGCCCTGCAGATAGATAGGTTAGTGTCACCAGTACCAGCATATCACCCCAGCCCTGCAGATAGATAGGTTACTGTCACCAGAACCAGCATATCACCCCAGCCCTGCAGATAAATAGGTTACTGTCACCAGACTCAGCATATCACCCCAGCCCTGCAGATAGATAGGTTACTGTCACCAGAAACATCATATCACCCCAGCACTGCAGATAGATAGGTTACTGTCACCAGAAACAGCATATCACCCCAGCACTGCAGATAGATAGGTTACTGTCACCAGAACCAGTATATTACCCCAGTCCTGCAGATAGATAGGTTACTGTCACCAGAACCAGCATATCACCCCAGCCCTGCAGATAGATAGGTTACTGTCACCAGAACCAGCATATCACCCCAGCCCTGCAGATAGGTTACTGTCAGCAGAACCAGCATATCACCCCAGCCCTGCAGATAGATAGGTTACTGTCACCAGAACCAGCATATCACCCCAGCCCTGCAGATAGATAGCTTACTATCACCAGACTCAGCATATCACCCCAGCCCTGCATATAGATAGGTTACCGTCACCAGAACCAGCATATCACCCCAGCCCTGCAGATAGATAGGTTACTGTCACCAGAACCAGCATATCACCCTAGTCCTGCAGATAGATAGGTTACTGTCACCAGAACTAGCATATCACCCCAGCCCTGCAGATAGGTTACTGTCGCCAAACCCAGCATATCACCCCAGCACTGCAGATACATAGGTTACTGTCACCAGAAACAGCATATCACCCCAGTCCTGCAGATAGATAGGTTACTGTCAACAGACCCAGCATATCACCCCAGCCCTGCAGATAGATAGGTTACTGTCACCAGTACCAGCATATCACCCCAGCCCTGCAGATAGATAGGTTAGTGTCACCAGTACCAGCATATCACCCCAGCCCTGCAGATAGATAGGTTACTGTCACCAGTACCAGCATATCACCCCAGCACTGCAGATAGATAGGTTAGTGTCACCAGAACCAGTATATCACCCCAGTCCTGCAGATAGATAGGTTACTGTCACCAGAAACAGCATATAACCCCAGCACTGCAGATAGATAGGTTACTGTCACCAGAACCAGCATATCACCCCAGCCCTGCAGATAGGTTACTGTCAGCAGAACCAGCATATCACTCCAGCCCTGCAGACACTTAGCTTACTGTCACCAGACTCAGCATATCACCCCAGCCCTGCAGATAGATAGGTTACTGTCACCAGAACCAGCATATCCCCCCAGCCCTGCAGATAGATAGGTTACTGTCACCAGAACCAGCATATCACCCCAGCCCTGCAGATAGATAGCTTACTATCACCAGATTCAGCATATCACCCCAGCCCTGCAGATAGATAGGTTACTGTCACCAGAACCAGCATATCACCCCAGCCCTGCAGATAGATAGGTTACTGTCACCAGAACCAGCATATCACCCCAGCCCTGCAGATACATAGCTTACTGTCACCAGACTCAGAATATAACCCCCGCCCTGCAGATAGATAGGTTACTGTCACCAGAACCAGCATATCACCCCAGCCCTGCAGATAGATAGCTTACTATCACCAGACTCAGCATATCACCCCAGCACTGCAGATAGATAGGTTACTGTCACCAGAACCAGCACAACACCCCAGCCCTGCAGATAGGTTACTGTCACCAGAACCAGCATATCACTCCAGCCCTGCAGATAGATAGGATACTGTCACCAGACCCAGCATATCACCCCAGCCCTGCAGATAGATAGGATACTGTCACCAGACCCAGCATATCACCCCAGCCCTGCAGATAGATAGGTTACTGTCACCAGTACCAGCATATCACCCCAGCACTGCAGATAGATAGGTTAGTGTCACCAGAACCAGTATATTACCCCAGTCCTGCAGATAGATAGGTTACTGTCACCAGAAACAGCATATAACCCCAGCACTGCAGATAGATAGGTTACTGTCACCAGAACCAGCATATTACCCCAGCCCTGCAGATAGATAGGTTACTGTCACCAGAACCAGCATATCACCCCAGCCCTGCAGATACATAGCTTACTGTCACCAGACTCAGAATATAACCCCCGCCCTGCAGATAGATAGGTTACTGTCACCAGAACCAGCATATCACCCCAGCCCTGCAGATAGATAGCTTACTATCACCAGACTCAGCATATCACCCCAGCACTGCAGATAGATAGGTTAGTGTCACCAGAAGCAGCACAACACCCCAGCCCTGCAGTTAGATAGGATACTGTCACCAGAACCAGCACATCACCCCAGCCCTGCAGATAGATAGGATACTGTCACCAGACCCAGCATATCACCCCAGCCCTGCAGATAGATAGGATACTGTCACCAGACCCAGCATATCACCCCAGCCCTGCAGATAGATAGGTTACTGTCACCAGTACCAGCATATCACCCCAGCACTGCAGATAGATAGGTTACTGTCAGCAGAACCAGCATATCACTCCAGCCCTGCAGATACTTAGCTTACTGTCACCAGACTCAGCATATCACCCCAGCCCTGCAGATAGATAGGTTACTGTCACCAGAACCAGCATATCCCCCCAGCCCTGCAGATAGATAGGTTACTGTCACCAGAACCAGCATATCACCCCAGCCCTGCAGATAGATAGGTTACTGTCACCAGAACCAGCACAACACCCCAGCCCTGCAGATAGATAGGATACTGTCACCAGAACCAGCATATCACCCCAGCCCTGCAGATAGATAGGTTACTGTCACAAGAACCAGCACAACACCCCAGCCCTGCAGATAGATAGGATACTGTCACCAGACCCAGCATATCACCCCAGCCCTGCAGATAGATAGGTTACTGTCACCAGACCCAGCATATCACCCCAGCCCTGCAGATAGATAGGTTACTGTCACCAGAAACAGCATATCACCCCAGTCCTGCAGATAGGTTACTGTCACCAGACCCAGCATATCACCCCAGCCCTGCAGATAGATAGGTTACTGTCACCAGAAACAGCATATCACCCCAGCACTGCAGATAGATAGGTTACTGTCACCAGAACCAGCATATCACCCCAGCCCTGCAGATAGATAGGTTACTGTCACCAGAACCAGTATATCACCCCAGTCCTGCAGATAGATAGGTTACTTTCACCAGAACCAGCATATCACCCCAGTCCTGCAGATAGATAGGTTACTGTCACCAGAAAGAGCATATCACCACAGCACTACAGATAGATAGGTTACTGTCACCAGACCCAGCATATCACCCCAGCCCAGCAGATAGATATGTTACTGTCACCAGAACCAGCATATCACCCCAGCTCTGCAGATAGATAGGTTACTGTCACCAGAACCCATATATCACCCCAGCCCTGCAGATAGATAGGTTACTGTCACCAGAACCAGCATATCACCCCAGCCCTGCAGATAGGTTACTGTCAGCAGAACCAGCATATCACCCCAGCCCAGTAGATAGATAGGTGACTGTCACCAGAACCAGCATATCCCCCCAGCCCTGCAGATAGATAGGTTACTGTCACCAGAACCAGCATATCACCCCAGCCCTGCAGATAGATAGGTTACTGTCACTAGAACCAGCATATCACCCCAGCCCTGCAGATAGATAGGTTTATGTCACCAGACCCAGCATATCACCCCAGCCCTGCAGATAGATAGGTTACTGTCACCAGAACCAGCATATCACCCCAGCCCTGCAGATAGATAGGTTACTGTCACCAGACCCAGCATATCACCCCAGCCCTGCAGATAGGTAGGTTACTGTCACCAGTACCAGCATATCACCCCAGCCCTGCAGATGGATAGCTTACTATCACCAGACTCAGCATATCACCCCAGCCCTGCAGATAGATAGGTTACTGTCACCAGAACCAGCTTATCACCCCAGCCCTGCAGATAGATAGGTTACTGTCACCAGAACCAGCATATCACCCCAGCCCTGCAGATACATAGCTTACTGTCACCAGACTCAGAATATAACCCCCGCCCTGCAGATAGATAGGTTACTGTCACCAGAACCAGCATATTACCCCAGCCCTGCAGATAGATAGGTTACTGTCACCAGAACCAGCACAACACCCCAGCCCTGCAGTTAGATAGGATACTGTCACCAGAACCAGCACATCACCCCAGCCCTGCAGATAGATAGGATACTGTCACCAGACCCAGCATATCACCCCAGCCCTGCAGATAGATAGGTTACTGTCACCAGAAACAGCATATAACCCCAGCACTGCAGATAGATAGGTTACTGTCACCAGAAACATCATATCACCCCAGCACAGCAGATAGATAGCTTACTATCACCAGATTCAGCATATCACCCCAGCCCTGCAGATAGATAGGTTACTGTCACCAGAACCAGCATATCACCCCAGCCCTGCAGATAGATAGGTTACTGTCACCAGAACCAGCATATCACCCCAGCCCTGCAGATACATAGCTTACTGTCACCAGACTCAGAATATAACCCCCGCCCTGCAGATAGATAGGTTACTGTCACCAGAACCAGCATATCACCCCAGCCCTGCAGATAGATAGCTTACTATCACCAGACTCAGCATATCACCCCAGCACTGCAGATAGATAGGTTACTGTCACCAGAACCAGCACAACACCCCAGCCCTGCAGATAGGTTACTGTCACCAGAACCAGCATATCACTCCAGCCCTGCAGATAGATAGGATACTGTCACCAGACCCAGCATATCACCCCAGCCCTGCAGATAGATAGGATACTGTCACCAGACCCAGCATATCACCCCAGCCCTGCAGATAGATAGGTTACTGTCACCAGTACCAGCATATCACCCCAGCACTGCAGATAGATAGGTTAGTGTCACCAGAACCAGTATATTACCCCAGTCCTGCAGATAGATAGGTTACTGTCACCAGAAACAGCATATAACCCCAGCACTGCAGATAGATAGGTTACTGTCACCAGAACCAGCATATTACCCCAGCCCTGCAGATAGATAGGTTACTGTCACCAGAACCAGCATATCACCCCAGCCCTGCAGATACATAGCTTACTGTCACCAGACTCAGAATATAACCCCCGCCCTGCAGATAGATAGGTTACTGTCACCAGAACCAGCATATCACCCCAGCCCTGCAGATAGATAGCTTACTATCACCAGACTCAGCATATCACCCCAGCACTGCAGATAGATAGGTTAGTGTCACCAGAAGCAGCACAACACCCCAGCCCTGCAGTTAGATAGGATACTGTCACCAGAACCAGCACATCACCCCAGCCCTGCAGATAGATAGGTTACTGTCACCAGACCCAGCATATCACCCCAGCCCTGCAGATAGATAGGATACTGTCACCAGACCCAGCATATCACCCCAGCCCTGCAGATAGATAGGTTACTGTCACCAGTACCAGCATATCACCCCAGCACTGCAGATAGATAGGTTACTGTCAGCAGAACCAGCATATCACTCCAGCCCTGCAGATACTTAGCTTACTGTCACCAGACTCAGCATATCACCCCAGCCCTGCAGATAGATAGGTTACTGTCACCAGAACCAGCATATCCCCCCAGCCCTGCAGATAGATAGGTTACTGTCACCAGAACCAGCATATCACCCCAGCCCTGCAGATAGATAGGTTACTGTCACCAGAACCAGCACAACACCCCAGCCCTGCAGATAGATAGGATACTGTCACCAGAACCAGCATATCACCCCAGCCCTGCAGATAGATAGGTTACTGTCACAAGAACCAGCACAACACCCCAGCCCTGCAGATAGATAGGATACTGTCACCAGACCCAGCATATCACCCCAGCCCTGCAGATAGATAGGTTACTGTCACCAGACCCAGCATATCACCCCAGCCCTGCAGATAGATAGGTTACTGTCACCAGAAACAGCATATCACCCCAGTCCTGCAGATAGGTTACTGTCACCAGACCCAGCATATCACCCCAGCCCTGCAGATAGATAGGTTACTGTCACCAGAAACAGCATATCACCCCAGCACTGCAGATAGATAGGTTACTGTCACCAGAACCAGCATATCACCCCAGCCCTGCAGATAGATAGGTTACTGTCACCAGAACCAGTATATCACCCCAGTCCTGCAGATAGATAGGTTACTTTCACCAGAACCAGCATATCACCCCAGTCCTGCAGATAGATAGGTTACTGTCACCAGAAAGAGCATATCACCACAGCACTACAGATAGATAGGTTACTGTCACCAGACCCAGCATATCACCCCAGCCCAGCAGATAGATATGTTACTGTCACCAGAACCAGCATATCACCCCAGCTCTGCAGATAGATAGGTTACTGTCACCAGAACCCATATATCACCCCAGCCCTGCAGATAGATAGGTTACTGTCACCAGAACCAGCATATCACCCCAGCCCTGCAGATAGGTTACTGTCAGCAGAACCAGCATATCACCCCAGCCCAGTAGATAGATAGGTGACTGTCACCAGAACCAGCATATCCCCCCAGCCCTGCAGATAGATAGGTTACTGTCACCAGAACCAGCATATCACCCCAGCCCTGCAGATAGATAGGTTACTGTCACTAGAACCAGCATATCACCCCAGCCCTGCAGATAGATAGGTTTATGTCACCAGACCCAGCATATCACCCCAGCCCTGCAGATAGATAGGTTACTGTCACCAGAACCAGCATATCACCCCAGCCCTGCAGATAGATAGGTTACTGTCACCAGACCCAGCATATCACCCCAGCCCTGCAGATAGGTAGGTTACTGTCACCAGTACCAGCATATCACCCCAGCCCTGCAGATGGATAGCTTACTATCACCAGACTCAGCATATCACCCCAGCCCTGCAGATAGATAGGTTACTGTCACCAGAACCAGCTTATCACCCCAGCCCTGCAGATAGATAGGTTACTGTCACCAGAACCAGCATATCACCCCAGCCCTGCAGATACATAGCTTACTGTCACCAGACTCAGAATATAACCCCCGCCCTGCAGATAGATAGGTTACTGTCACCAGAACCAGCATATTACCCCAGCCCTGCAGATAGATAGGTTACTGTCACCAGAACCAGCACAACACCCCAGCCCTGCAGTTAGATAGGATACTGTCACCAGAACCAGCACATCACCCCAGCCCTGCAGATAGATAGGATACTGTCACCAGACCCAGCATATCACCCCAGCCCTGCAGATAGATAGGTTACTGTCACCAGAAACAGCATATAACCCCAGCACTGCAGATAGATAGGTTACTGTCACCAGAAACATCATATCACCCCAGCACAGCAGATAGATAGGTTACTGTCACCAGAACCAGCATATCACCCCAGCCCTGCAGATAGATAGGTTACTGTCACCAGAACCAGCATATCACCCCAGCCCTGCAGATAGGTTACTGTCAGCAGAACCAGCATATCACCCCAGCCCTGCAGATACTTAGCTTACTGTCACCAGACTCAGCATATCACCCCAGCCCTGCAGATAGATAGGTTACTGTCACCAGAACCAGCATATCCCCCCAGCCCTGCAGATAGATAGGTTACTGTCACCAGAACCAGCATATCACCCCAGCCCTGTAGATAGATAGGTTACTGTCACCAGAACCAGCACAACACCCCAGCCCTGCAGATAGATAGGATACTGTCACCAGAACCAGCATATCATCCCAGCCCTGCAGATAGATAGGTTACTGTCACAAGAACCAGCACAACACCCCAGCCCTGCAGATAGATAGGATACTGTCACCAGACCCAGCATATCACCCCAGCCCTGCAGATAGATAGGTTACTGTCACCAGACCCAGCATATCACCCCAGCCCTGCAGATAGATAGGTTACTGTCACCAGAAACAGCATATCACCCCAGTCCTGCAGATAGGTTACTGTCACCAGACCCAGCATATCACCCCAGCCCTGCAGATAGATAGGTTACTGTCACCAGACCCAGCATATCACCCCAGCCCTGCAGATAGGTAGGTTACTGTCACCAGTACCAGCATATCACCCCAGCCCTGCAGATGGATAGCTTACTATCACCAGACTCAGCATATCACCCCAGCCCTGCAGATAGATAGGTTACTGTCACCAGAACCAGCTTATCACCCCAGCCCTGCAGATAGATAGGTTACTGTCACCAGAACCAGCATATCACCCCAGCCCTGCAGATACATAGCTTACTGTCACCAGACTCAGAATATAACCCCCGCCCTGCAGATAGATAGGTTACTGTCACCAGAACCAGCATATTACCCCAGCCCTGCAGATAGATAGGTTACTGTCACCAGAACCAGCACAACACCCCAGCCCTGCAGTTAGATAGGATACTGTCACCAGAACCAGCACATCACCCCAGCCCTGCAGATAGATAGGATACTGTCACCAGACCCAGCATATCACCCCAGCCCTGCAGATAGATAGGTTACTGTCACCAGAAACAGCATATAACCCCAGCACTGCAGATAGATAGGTTACTGTCACCAGAAACATCATATCACCCCAGCACAGCAGATAGATAGGTTACTGTCACCAGAACCAGCATATCACCCCAGCCCTGCAGATAGATAGGTTACTGTCACCAGAACCAGCATATCACCCCAGCCCTGCAGATAGGTTACTGTCAGCAGAACCAGCATATCACCCCAGCCCTGCAGATACTTAGCTTACTGTCACCAGACTCAGCATATCACCCCAGCCCTGCAGATAGATAGGTTACTGTCACCAGAACCAGCATATCCCCCCAGCCCTGCAGATAGATAGGTTACTGTCACCAGAACCAGCATATCACCCCAGCCCTGTAGATAGATAGGTTACTGTCACCAGAACCAGCACAACACCCCAGCCCTGCAGATAGATAGGATACTGTCACCAGAACCAGCATATCATCCCAGCCCTGCAGATAGATAGGTTACTGTCACAAGAACCAGCACAACACCCCAGCCCTGCAGATAGATAGGATACTGTCACCAGACCCAGCATATCACCCCAGCCCTGCAGATAGATAGGTTACTGTCACCAGACCCAGCATATCACCCCAGCCCTGCAGATAGATAGGTTACTGTCACCAGAAACAGCATATCACCCCAGTCCTGCAGATAGGTTACTGTCACCAGACCCAGCATATCACCCCAGCCCTGCAGATAGATAGGTTACTGTCACCAGAAACAGCATATCACCCCAGCACTGCAGATAGATAGGTTACTGTCACCAGAACCAGCATATCACCCCAGCACTGCAGATAGATAGGTTACTGTCACCAGAACCAGCATATCACCCCAGCCCTGCAGATAGATAGGTTACTGTCACCAGAACCAGTATATCACCCCAGTCCTGCAGATAGATAGGTTACTGTCACCAGAACCAGCATATCACCCCAGTCCTGCAGATAGATAGGTTACTGTCACCAGAAAGAGCATATCACCACAGCACTGCAGATAGATAGGTTACTGTCACCAGACCCAGCATATCACCCCAGCCCTGTAGATAGATAGGTTACTGTCACCAGAACCAGCATATCACCCCAGCCCTGCAGATACATAGCTTACTGTCACCAGACTCAGAATATAACCCCCGCCCTGCAGATAGATAGGTTACTGTCACCAGAACCAGCATATCACCCCAGCCCTGCAGATAGATAGCTTACTATAACCAGACTCAGCATATCACCCCAGCACTGCAAATAGATAGGTTACTGTCACCAGAACCAGCACATCACCCCAGCCCTGCAGATAGATAGGATACTGTCACCAGACCCAGCATATCACCCCAGCCCTGCAGATAGATAGGATACTGTCACCAGACCCAGCATATCACCCCAGCCCTGCAGATAGATAGGTTACTGTCACCAGACCCAGCATATCACCCCAGCCCTGCAGATAGATAGGTTACTGTCACCAGAACCAGCATATCACTCCAGCCCTGCAGATATATAGGTTACTGTCACCAGACCCAGCATATCACCCCAGCCCTGCAGATAGATAGGTTAGTGTCACCAGTACCAGCATATCACCCCAGCCCTGCAGATAGATAGGTTACTGTCACCAGTACCAGCATATCACCCCAGCACTGCAGATAGATAGGTTACTGTCACCAGACCCAGCATATTACCCCAGCCCTGCAGATAGATAGGTTACTGTCACCAGACCCAGCATATCACCCCAGCCCTGCAGATAGATAGGTTACTATCACCAGATCCAGCATATCACCCCAGCACTGCAGATAGATAGGTTAGTGTCACCAGAACCAGTATATCACCCCAGTCCTGCAGATAGATAGGTTACTGTCACCAGAAACAGCATATAACCCCAGCACTGCAGATAGATAGGTTACTGTCACCAGAACCAGCATATCCCCCCAGCCCTGCAGATAGATAGGTTACTGTCACCAGACCCAGCATATCACCCCAGCCCTGCAGATAGATAGGTTACTGTCACCAGAACCAGCATATCCCCCCAGCCCTGCAGATAGATAGGTTACTGTCACCAGACCCAGCATATCACCCCAGCCCTGCAGATAGATAGGTTACTGTCACCAGAACCAGCATATCACCCCAGCCCTGCAGATAGATAGGTTACTGTCACCAGACTCAGCATATCACCCCAGCACTGCAGATAGATAGGTTAGTGTCACCAGAACCAGCATATCACCCCAGCCCTGCAGATAGATAGGTTAGTGTCACCAGAACCAGCATATAACCCCAGCCCTGCAGATAGATAGGTTACTGTCACCAGAACCAGCATATCCCCCCAGCCCTGCAGATAGATAGGTTACTGTCACCAGACCCAGCATATCACCCCAGTCCTGCAGATAGATAGGTTACTGTCACCAGAACCAGCATATCACCCCAGCCCTGCAGATAGATAGGTTACTGTCACCAGAACCAGCATATCACCCCAGCCCTGCAGATAGATAGGTTACTGTCACCAGACCCAGCATATCACCCCAGCCCTGCAGATAGATAGGTTACTATCACCAGATCCAGCATATCACCCCAGCACTGCAGATAGATAGGTTAGTGTCACCAGAACCAGTATATCACCCCAGTCCTGCAGATAGATAGGTTACTGTCACCAGAAACAGCATATAACCCCAGCACTGCAGATAGATAGGTTACTGTCACCAGAACCAGCATATCCCCCCAGCCCTGCAGATAGATAGGTTACTGTCACCAGACCCAGCATATCACCCCAGCCCTGCAGATAGATAGGTTACTGTCACCAGAACCAGCATATCCCCCCAGCCCTGCAGATAGATAGGTTACTGTCACCAGACCCAGCATATCACCCCAGCCCTGCAGATAGATAGGTTACTGTCACCAGAACCAGCATATCACCCCAGCCCTGCAGATAGATAGGTTACTGTCACCAGACTCAGCATATCACCCCAGCACTGCAGATAGATAGGTTAGTGTCACCAGAACCAGCATATCACCCCAGCCCTGCAGATAGATAGGTTAGTGTCACCAGAACCAGCATATAACCCCAGCCCTGCAGATAGATAGGTTACTGTCACCAGAACCAGCATATCCCCCCAGCCCTGCAGATAGATAGGTTACTGTCACCAGACCCAGCATATCACCCCAGTCCTGCAGATAGATAGGTTACTGTCACCAGAACCAGCATATCACCCCAGCCCTGCAGATAGATAGGTTACTGTCACCAGAACCAGCATATCACCCCAGCCCTGCAGATAGATAGGTTACTGTCACCAGACCCAGCATATCACCCCAGCCCTGCAGATAGATAGGTTACTATCACCAGATCCAGCATATCACCCCAGCACTGCAGATAGATAGGTTAGTGTCACCAGAACCAGTATATCACCCCAGTCCTGCAGATAGATAGGTTACTGTCACCAGAAACAGCATATAACCCCAGCACTGCAGATAGATAGGTTACTGTCACCAGAACCAGCATATCCCCCCAGCCCTGCAGATAGATAGGTTACTGTCACCAGACCCAGCATATCACCCCAGCCCTGCAGATAGATAGGTTACTGTCACCAGAACCAGCATATCCCCCCAGCCCTGCAGATAGATAGGTTACTGTCACCAGACCCAGCATATCACCCCAGCCCTGCAGATAGATAGGTTACTGTCACCAGAACCAGCATATCACCCCAGCCCTGCAGATAGATAGGTTACTGTCACCAGACTCAGCATATCACCCCAGCACTGCAGATAGATAGGTTAGTGTCACCAGAACCAGCATATCACCCCAGCCCTGCAGATAGATAGGTTAGTGTCACCAGAACCAGCATATAACCCCAGCCCTGCAGATAGATAGGTTACTGTCACCAGAACCAGCATATCCCCCCAGCCCTGCAGATAGATAGGTTACTGTCACCAGACCCAGCATATCACCCCAGTCCTGCAGATAGATAGGTTACTGTCACCAGAACCAGCATATCACCCCAGCCCTGCAGATAGATAGGTTACTGTCACCAGAACCAGCATATCACCCCAGCCCTGCAGATAGATAGGTTACTGTCACCAGACCCAGCATATCACCCCAGCCCTGCAGATAGATAGGTTACTGTCACCAGAACCAGCATATCACCCCAGTCCTGCAGATAGGTTAGTTGAATCTCTTGCAGCTATAATCTTGACTACATCATCTCTTTATAAAATCAAAAATGAGATGAGTCCAAGAGGTGGATAAAGTGATTTCCTTCATGCGGAATATATGTAAGACAATTGCTTGGGATTGCGGGAGATTCTGATAGGTGGACTTGTTACATAAATGTTTTATAAATCGATAAAATTGTCAGATAAGATTTCTGTGACTATCTTGGGGGGATAAGACGAGTCCTACAATAAAAATCACAACTGAACCAACACAATTCCTTTTTCTGCTTTCTGTCTTGTGGAAACATTTTTTTTATTTTTGTGCTACAAAATCTTCTGTAACTGTAAAGAGTTTTCTAAAGTTCTTCACTCCAAGCGCCACATTAGGTTTAGACAAGGTTGCAGTTTCCGGCTTCTTTGTGAATGGCGCTCAGATACATCTAAGATTTTCAGATCTGCACTTTCCCGCTTGCTCATACACCACAGCAAGCGACCTCCACGTCATCCATGGGAGAACAGAGACGATCCAGAGAAGAGTCTGAAGATGTTTCCACACAAACAGACCCATCTGACAGAGATTCTTCTCCATCTCCAGCCTCATTACCGCATTATAAATATATCAATCTCCAGGCACATTTCCGAAGGACAGTGACCTTTTCTCTGAGAACGTCTGACTTTTCTTGGCGCCATTCTCCTCATTCCTTGTCAGCCGGCGTGGAACGCGCGCTCACTGATACTTTCGATTTACATGTCAACTCTGATTTGTTTCAGACCATTTGAATGTAAATTACCATTTCAGATTCTCCAAAGGTGCGAGTATGGCGGCTGAAAGTCACTTTGACACAAGCGTCTCCTGGGGGAGCGTCTTCAAATCCGTGAGAAAACACAACCCTCAACCTCAGCTTCCGCTTCAACTAATCTTCACTGAACACCACGCCATGCCACCTGGAACCGAAGAGATTTGTGACTGTCAATGACTAGTGCATGGAAAGTATAAAGGGAACAAGACATCTAATGTACATTACATCTGATTACAGGGCAAAGGACAGGAAGGTAAGGAGGTAACCTAAGGAAGAAGAACGGAGAAGAAGAAAAGCAAATTATAATATATGTAAGAGACGCTCCGGGCAATAATGTACAATAATGATAGAATCAAAACCGAATCACCGAGTAATAACAAAATGTGCAGAGAAAAATCAGTAATACAATCAGAGGCTAATAACAAAGAAATCTGATAAAAATCTATAATAATGATAAAACATAATAAACCAACTACATACTGCCCCCTATGTACAAGAATATAACTACTATAAGGGAGTAAATGAATAAATGCACGGCCGCAAACTAGCACGGCGCATACGCTCCCCGCTCCCATTGAAATGAATGGGAGCGTGTACGGCACGCAAAGGGTCACGCAGCGTACATGTGCCAAATCTCGCGGGACGTTACGCCGTGTGAATGCTCCCTAATACTGCCCCCTATGTACAAGAATATAACTACTATAATACTACCCCTATGTACAAGAATATAACTACTATAATACTACCCCTATGTACAAGAATATAACTACTATAATACTGCCCCCTATGTACAAGAATATAACTACTATAATACTACCCCTATGTACAAGAATATAACTACTATAATACTGCTCCTATGTACAAGAATATAACTACTATAATACTACTCCTATGTACAAGAATATAACTACTATAATACTACCTCCTATGTACAAGAATATAACTACTATAATACTGCTCCTATGTACAAGAATATAACTACTATAATACTACCCCTATGTACAAGAATATAACTACTATAATACTGCCCCCTATGTACAAGAATATAACTACTATAATACTACCCCTATGTACAAGAATATAACTACTATAATACTGCTACTATGTACAAGAATATAACTACTATAATACTGCTCCTATGTACAAGAATATAACTACTATAATACTACTCCTATGTACAAGAATATAACTACTATAATACTACTCCTATATACAAGAATATAACTACTATAATACTACCTCCTATGTACAAGAATATAACTACTATAATACTACTCCTATATACAAGAATATAACTACTATAATACTACCTCCTATGTACAAGAATATAACTACTATAATACTGCTCCTATGTACAAGAATATAACTACTATAATACTACTCCTATGTACAAGAATATAACTACTATAATACTACCTCCTATGTACAAGAATATAACTACTATAATACTGCTCCTATGTACAAGAATATAACTACTATAATACTACTCCTATATACAAGAATATAACTACTATAATACTACCTCCTATGTACAAGAATATAACTACTATAATACTGCTCCTATGTACAAGAATATAACTACTATAATACTACTCCTATGTACAAGAATATAACTACTATAATACTACCTCCTATGTACAAGAATATAACTACTATAATACTACCCCTATGTACAAGAATATAACTACTATAATACTGCCCCCTATGTACAAGAATATAACTACTATAATACTACCCCTATGTACAAGAATATAACTACTATAATACTACCTCCTATGTACAAGAATATAACTACTATAATACTACCTCCTATGTACAAGAATATAACTACTATAATACTACCTCCTATGTACAAGAATATAACTACTATAATACTACTCCTATGTACAAGAATATAACTACTATAATACTACTCCTATGTACAAGAATATAACTACTATAATACTGCTCCTATGTACAAGAATATAACTACTATAATACTGCTCCTATGTACAAGAATATAACTACTATAATACTACCCCTATGTACAAGAATATAACTACTATAATACTGCCCCCTATGTACAAGAATATAACTACTATAATACTACTCCTATGTACAAGAATATAACTACTATAATACTACTCCTATGTACAAGAATATAACTACTATAATACTACTCCTATGTACAAGAATATAACTACTATAATACTGCCCCCTATGTACAAGAATATAACTACTATAATACTGCTCCTATGTACAAGAATATAACTACTATAATACTGCTCCTATGTACAAGAATATAACGACTATAATACTACTCCTATGTACAAGAATATAACTACTATAATACTGCTCCTATGTACAAGAATATAACTACTATAATACTGCTCCTATGTACAAGAATATAACTACTATAATACTGCTCCTATGTACAAGAATATAACTACTATAATACTGCTCCTATGTACAAGAATATAACTACTATAATACTGCTCCTATGTACAAGAATATAACTACTATAATACTACTCCTATGTACAAGAATATAACTACTATAATACTACTCCTATGTACAAGAATATAACTACTATAATACTGCTCCTATGTACAAGAATATAACTACTATAATACTACTCCTATGTACAAGAATATAACTACTATAATACTACTCCTATGTACAAGAATATAACTACTATAATACTACTCCTATGTACAAGGATATAACTACTATAATACTACTCCTATGTACAAGAATATAACTACTATAATACTACTCCTATGTACAAGAATATAACTACTATAATACTACCTCCTATGTACAAGAATATAACTACTATAATACTACTCCTATGTACAAGAATATAACTACTATAATACTACCCCTATGTACAAGAATATAACTACTATAATACTACCTCCTATGTACAAGAATATAACTACTATAATACTACTCCTATGTACAAGAATATAACTACTATAATACTACCCCCAATGTACAAGAATATAACTACTATAATACTACTCCTATGTACAAGAATATAACTACTATAATACTGCTATGTACAAGAATATAACTACTATAATACTACTCCTATATACAAGAATATAACTACTATAATACTGCTCCTATGTACAAGAATATAACTACTATAATACTACCTCCTATGTACAAGAATATAACTACTATAATACTGCTCCTATGTACAAGAATATAACTACTATAATACTGCTCCTATGTACAAGAATATAACTACTATAATACTACTCCTATGTACAAGAATATAACTACTATAATACTACTCCTATGTACAAGAATATAACTACTATAATACTACTCCTATGTACAAGAATATAACTACTATAATACTACTCCTATGTACAAGGATATAACTACTATAATACTACTCCTATGTACAAGAATATAACTACTATAATACTACTCCTATGTACAAGAATATAACTACTATAATACTACCTCCTATGTACAAGAATATAACTACTATAATACTACTCCTATGTACAAGAATATAACTACTATAATACTACCCCTATGTACAAGAATATAACTACTATAATACTACCTCCTATGTACAAGAATATAACTACTATAATACTACTCCTATGTACAAGAATATAACTACTATAATACTACCCCCAATGTACAAGAATATAACTACTATAATACTACTCCTATGTACAAGAATATAACTACTATAATACTGCTATGTACAAGAATATAACTACTATAATACTACTCCTATATACAAGAATATAACTACTATAATACTGCTCCTATGTACAAGAATATAACTACTATAATACTACCTCCTATGTACAAGAATATAACTACTATAATACTGCTCCTATGTACAAGAATATCCTATTAATATTATAAATGTGAAAGTTTGTGGGTTTGTGTGTTTGGATGTTTGTTCCTCAATCACGGAAAAACCGCTCCACCGATTTGGCTGAAATTTTCCACAAACATAGTTAATACACCCGATTGCGCAATAGGCTACTTTTTGTCACAATAGCGCACATACGTTTGTGCCAGGACCCCCACAAAACCCAAACTCACATCACCATCTCTGCAATCTCACACACTTTGGACCATAGCAAGCCCCAAAATTCATATTGCCCTCTGCAGCCTCGCCCCTAACCCCACACAATCTCATATACATATACTTTACCACTTTGCCCCTCACCTTAACCATACTCCAGGAGGCGCTCTTTAATGCTCCGGAGCAGCCATGTTTGCCGACCCCCACCGCTCTGACAATCCGCGACACCCCCCACCCATGTCAATACCCATAGGCGGTCTAATAAATGCAAAAAAAAAAGTTTACAAAAAGTAAAAAAAATATTAAAAAAAAATAAAAAGGATTAAAAATTCAAATCACCCCCCCTTTCCCTAGAACACATATAAAAGTAGCTAAATACTGTGAAACACATACACGTTAGGTATCCCCGCGTCCGAAATCGCCCGCTCTACAAAGATATACAAATATTTTTCTTGTTCGGTAAACGCCGTAGCGGGAAAAATGGTCAAAAGTGCCAAACCGCCATTTCTTCACTGTTTTGATTCTGATAACAAATTGAATAAAAAGTGATCAAAGCAATAACATTTCCCGAAAAAGGTAGAACTACAAAGTACACCCGACCCCGCAAAAAAAGACGCCCTATACATCCCCGTACACACACGTATAAAAAAGTTACGGCTGTCGGCATATGGCGACTTTTCAAAAAATAATTTTTTAACACAGTTTGGGATTTTTTTAAGGTGTCAAAATGTAAATAAAACCATATAAATTTGGTATCCCCGGAATCGTAAGGAAACACAGAATACAGGGGACAGGTCATTTTGGTTGCACAGTGAACGCCGTAAAACCAAAGCCCGTAAGAAAGTCGCAGAAATGCATTTTTTCGTCAAATCCACCCCATTCAGAATTTTTTCCCTGCTTCCCAGTACATTATACAGAATAAATAATGGTGGCATCAGGAAGAAAAATTTGTCCCAGGAAAAATTAAGACCTCATATGGCTCTGGGAGCGGAGAAATAAAAAAGTTATGGGGTTTAGAAGGAGGGGAGTCAAAAACGAAAAACAAAAAATGCCATCGGCGGGAAAGGGTTAACTTCAAATACTTCTGTCCCAAAGTCACTATGTAAAGTTTATACCAACACCGTATATATAGCAGCGCAAATACAAAGTAACTGCAACACAAAAGTCTCACGGATTCTCTGAATTACAGAAAAAACAAGATACAAAGTTACATTTCATATCCCAAACCTTATACACAGTACGAAAACCTTACCCACACCTGTATATACCCACTGCTACAATCACCGCAGACCAAGTCGCGGGTACCAGCTAGCAACTACTATAATACTACTCCTATATACAAGAATATAACTACTATAATACTGCCCCTATGTACAAGAATATAACTACTATAATACTACCTCCTATATACAAGAATATAACTACTATAATACTACTCCTATGTACAAGAATATAACTACTATAATACTACTCCTATGTACAAGAATATAACTACTATAATACTACTCCTATGTACAAGAATATAACTACTATAATACTGCTCCTATGTACAAGAATATAACTACTATAATACTGCTCCTATGTACAAGAATATAACTACTATAATACTACCTCCTATGTACAAGAATATAACTACTATAATACTACTCCTATGTACAAGAATATAACTACTATAATACTACTCCTATGTACAAGAATATAACTACTATAATACTACCTCCTATGTACAAGAATATAACTACTATAATACTGCTCCTATGTACAAGAATATAACTACTATAATACTACTCCTATGTACAAGAATATAACTACTATAATACTACTCCTATGTACAAGAATATAACTACTATAATACTGCTCCTATGTACAAGAATATAACTACTATAATACTACTCCTATGTACAACAATATAACTACTATAATACTACTCCTATGTACAACAATATAACTACTATAATACTACTCCTATGTACAAGAATATAACTACCATAATACTGCTCCTATATACAAGAATATAACTACTATAATACTGCTCCTATGTACAAGAATATAACTACTATAATACTACTCCTATGTACAAGAATATAACTACTATAATACTACTCCTATGTACAAGAATATAACTACTATAATACTACCTCCTATGTACAAGAATATAACTACTATAATACTACTCCTATGTACAAGAATATAACTACTATAATACTACCTCCTATGTACAAGAATATAACTACTATAATACTACCTCCTATGTACAAGAATATAACTACTATAATACTACCTCCTATGTACAAGAATATAAATATTATAATACTACTCCTATGTACAAGAATATAACTACTATAATACTACTCCTATGTACAAGAATATAACTACTATAATACTACTCCTATGTACAAGAATATAACTACTATAATACTGCTCCTATGTACAAGAATATAACTACTATAATACTGCTCCTATGTACAAGAATATAACTACTATAATACTACTCCTATGTACAAGAATATAACTACTATAATACTACTCCTATGTACAAGAATATAACTACTATAATACTACCTCCTATGTACAAGAATATAACTACTATAATACTACTCCTATGTACAAGAATATAACTACTATAATACTACTCCTATGTACAAGAATATAACTACTATAATACTACCTCCTATGTACAAGAATATAACTACTATAATACTACTCCTATGTACAAGAATATAACTACTATAATACTACCCCCAATGTACAAGAATATAACTACTATAATACTGCTCCTATGTACAAGAATATAACTACTATAATACTACTCCTATGTACAAGAATATAACTACTATAATACTACCTCCTATGTACAAGAATATAACTACTATAATACTACCTCCTATGTACAAGAATATAACTACTATAATACTACCTCATATGTACAAGAATATAACTATTATAATACTACTCCTATGTACAAGAATATAACTACTATAATACTACTCCTATGTACAAGAATATAACTACTATAATACTACTCCTATGTACAAGAATATAACTACTATAATACTACTCCTATGTACAAGAATATAACTACTATAATACTGCTCCTATGTACAAGCATATAACTACTATAATACTGCTCCTATGTACAAGAATATAACTACTATAATACTGCTCCTATGTACAAGAATATAACTTTTATAATACTGCTCCTATGTATAAGAATATAACTACTATAATACTACTCCTATGTACAACAATATAACTAGTATAATACTACTCCTATGTACAAGAATATAACTACTATAATACTGCTCCTATGTACAAGAATATAACTACTATAATACTACTCCTATGTACAAGAATATAACTACTATAATACTGCCCCCTATGTACAAGAATATAACTACTATAATACTACCTCCTATGTACAAGAATATAACTACTATAATACAACTCCTATGTACAAGAATATAACTACTATAATACTACCTACTATGTACAAGAATATAACTACTATAATACTACCTACTATGTACAAGAATATAACTACTATAATACTGCTCCTATGTACAAGAATATAACTACTATAATACTACCTACTATGTACAAGAATATAACTTCTATAATACTACTCCTATGTATAAGAATATAACTACTATAATACTACTCCTAAGTACAAGAATATAACTACTATAATACTGCCCCCTATGTACAAGAATATAACTACTATAATACTACCTACTATGTACAAGAATATAACTACTATAATACTGCTCCTATATACAAGAATATAACTACTATAATACTACTCCTATGTACAAGAATATAACTACTATAATACTACCTCCTATGTACAAGAATATAACTACTATAATACTACTCCTATGTACAAGAATATAACTACTATAATACTACTCCTATATACAAGAATATAACTACTATAATACTGCTCCTATATACAAGAATATAACTACTATAATACTACCTCCTATGTACAAGAATATAACTACTATAATACTACTCCTATGTACAAGAATATAACTACTATAATACTACTCCTATGTACAAGAATATAACTACTATAATACTGCTCCTATGTACAAGAATATAACTAATATAATACCGCTCTTATGTGTCAGAATACAACTGTCTGTATTTGGTCGGATTGTGAAAAGATATCCCCCTAGTGGTTGCTTGTTCAGTGGGCTCTGAGCCAGGTTGTGGACTCTCCGCACCTCTGACCCCTGTTGGAATATTTTTGACTGTATGGCGCACCCTCCCTCTTAGGTCTCCGAAGCGACTTTGGCTCCATTTTCTATCTCTTGCCTTATCCCCTTTTCCTGGGCTCAACTGAACGCTTTAATTGTTAGAATCCACGATGTGTAGTGATTTTTTTGTAATCCTCTGGCTACTTAGTCCCCCACTTACCTGCACAGATCGCTGGTCCCGTCCCCGCTGTTCTCGCTCGTCTTCTCACCTCTTCTCGCCTCGCTGACCCCACCTCCCAGTTTAGTGTTACAAACCTAGTAAAAAGGTGGGACTTGTGGCTTAGGAAAGTGTGGGCGGGTACAGGGGGGGGAGACGTGAGTGCTCCCCTCCCAGTACCTGCCCACGCAGGGACCGGACCAGCGATCTGTGCAGGTAAGTAGCTACTAGAGATGTTAGTTAGTCTCCCATTAGAATGAATGGATGCAGCCGGCGCGCCGGGGTTAAGGCTGTGTTCCGGCTGCCTCCATTCATTCCTATGGGACCTAGCTAACATTGTTAGCAAAGCATTGTGGGAAATAATCCTTGATCCCGATCCCACCTAAAAAGATCGTGTTCGGAATTCCGATCACGATCGTGATATTTACTAAGTCACCGATCGGAATCCGATCTTTTCCACACACGATCGCTGAACCCTAAGCTATTTGTGGTCAGGTTCTTGTGCAGACGTTCCTTCAGCTCTGTTTTATCTCAGGATTTCCCATGGTTAAGTCCATGGGTTACCCCTGGAGTTCAGAGAAGGCTTGCGTGTTCTCACATTGCCTGACCCCAGAGGGGTGAAGTGAATCAGAGCACACGTATTTTATTTTCAATACATTTGCCAGGGAGCTTTGCAGTGGGATGTTTTATTTTTTAAAAAAATTAATTAATTTTAAAAGCTTTGTTTTTTATGTTTTTTGAATTTATTAATATTGCATCAATAATGAGGCTGTGTGACTGATGACAATAATTAGACAGTGCTCAGTGTTATCCCCATTATTATTCCTATTGTACCCACCGCCATCAGTGGGACTGGGAAGAGCTGGGTTCAGTCCAGTGTCCTAGAATCTGGTGATGGTTTCTGGGGCAGCTGCAGGTTGGTTTAGCCCATTTTTTTCGCAGGCTGCTTTATTGGCTCCATCTGGTTATATACAATCAGGGGGACCCCATGTCATTTATTTCAGGTATGTATTTAATGAATATATAATGGGGTTCCCTTTTTTTCATGCGGTGTTATCTCTGATACAGAATTAACCTGAACATCTGCCATTGGATAATCTGCTGCAGCGAGAAATCTGATCACAAAACTCAACTAAAACAATTAAAACTTTTTGTAATTTTTTTTTTTTCCGATGACTTTTCATTGGTTTTGTCTTTTAGGATCAGATCTCTTGTTGCAGTGGTTTAACCATTTGCAGAAGTTCAGGTTAGGTCTGTTACATCTGTATCCGAGCTGAGTTGTGGCCCCTGTGTTGGGGTGTCTGGTCCCCGCAGTATTTCTTCGTAGAGCCATCATCTCAAGACTTTCCACCTGTTCTCATCACTTTCCTCCAAGGACGCGCTGACCTTGTTGTGTGCCCAGCCCGCCGTCTGCTGGGTGATTCTTCATCGTTGTGAATGACAGGTGATAATCATGTTAATCTCTTCGCTTCGCTCTCCTTTGCCATTGAAATGAATTCTTGTATTCAATTTATGCTAATTCCTGGCTGCGGTATGTGCCCGATTGTGCGCGGGTCAATGAGACCTCACCGGTGTGATTAAGGCGGCAGAGGTCACATCCTGGATATGATTCGGCCGCTCCGTCTACATGAGGTTGTGTTAGAGAGTCTCGGGGAAGTTCGATCTCATTCACGTTAGTGCAGGGCCTGTATTCAGTCTTCCATGCACAGCTATGTACACTTGACCTGCAGGGGGCGACACTGGATGTTGCTGCATTACATTTCATGCTAAGTGTTCACATTTACTATCCATGCTTTTTGGATTTACTGTATAAAGTCTTGTTCACACATGGCGGCCGTATTCTAGAACTCTCTGAAGATATTCCTCCAAATCACTTTCTAATTTTCACCAATGTGTTACAATGTATCAGTGCAGATACAATATATCCATCTGGGGTCGGAGGATTGTCCAAACTGGATACAAAAAGATTCCATTGGATAAAACTGGTGGAATCCTCAGTAGATACCTCTAGAGGGCTCCACAGAGGGCGTGTATATCTGTTGTCACCTGACCCTGGGCCACATATTCGCGGTGCGCCCCCCACTGATGGATTTTACCATATTTTTATGTGTTTTATTTTCTATTACCCACAATTCCACTTCCTGTTACAAAGAAGAATGAATTAGCCCAGTAGACTAATGACCATGGAAAATGAACATGAATCCTCTTGGCATCCGGTGAACCCCTGCCGCTGTTAACCCTTCATGCGCCAGAAGGCATTACCCTGTGGCTGGGACGTGTGAGCGGGGGGTGAAGAGTTAAGTGGGAGTGCCGCTCACCGGGTACTAGTAAAGTGCTTCTATTTAATGCACAGTATTGATTTGTAAATGGACACCCCGGAGAGCAGAGAACACCACCGGGCGCAGGTTGGAGCGGCCGCCATCATGGCTCGGTTAACTCTTCGCACACTAATGATTTGAGCAAATGATATTATTTAGAATAAATTGGCTGTTTTATTTCCAAAATTGCAAATTTGTCCTCATTATAAATGGACTTAAGGGTTAATACCATAACTATCAACCTATGGGGGGGGGCTCAGTATTCTGGGCTAGTAGGCCAGAGTATTCCGTGATATCTCAGGGGACGCTGAGGTGTCTGAAGGGGCCCAATGGTCTCATAGGACACCAGTAATGGTCAGAGGTGGATGCTGGTATAATCGCTGCATCGGGGGCCAAGAAGCTTTGGGTTACAGCTCAGACTGGAAACATGACAATTGGACAGAATGGTGTATACGTTCCAAATACTGACAATCCCCCTCTGGTGTCCTCAGCAGCACCAACTGTGGCAATGTTAGACCCCAAAATGGATTTCATGGACGACTTGTCTGATCAATGGCTCATAAACCTCCTCAAGAAGCAAAGATTTGGATATTCAGATCGAGAAGGTGTCCATCTGTAGGAAGTCAATGTGGCTGGGTGTGGACAATTCCCGTCAGACTTCTCTGGAAAGACAATAAAAAAGATCTCAACCTTCCTTCTCCTTCCAAGGAGACATCTGAGACATTCCTGGACACATAGAGACTTGAAACAATTGACTCCAAGCACCTAGGAGAAATCCAAAAGGACACCAGTACTGGGGCTGAGGAGCTTTCGGTTACTTTCATGACAATCGGCCATACCTACAACCCCCTCCTGGTGTTCAGGTCACAATGATGGCCTCCAAGAGCCATCATTCTCACCAGGACACCAAGAGAAGTCCAAGAAGACACCAGTTTTGGTCAGGGGTGGCTGCTGGTACAAATTTTGAACTGGTGCCAAGGAACCAAAGAATAGTGACCAACATCCAAATACTGACACCCCCGTCTTGGTCTTGGTGTCCTCAATAGTACTGACTATGGGACCATTGGACCATGAAGAGAGACTTCATAAACTACATGTCTGATCAATGGCTCACACAACCCCTCAAGTAGAAGAAGTTCAGAGGCTCAGATCCAGAAGATGTCTAAAGGAACTCAATTCACAAGGTTTTGGATAACTCCCTGGAAATGATATGGAAAAAGTTCCTGAACCTTCAAGTTCTACAAATGACTCAAGGAGACCTCTAAGACTTTCCAGGTCACATTAATGGACACCAAGAGGCTCAAAATGATGGACACCAAAAAACCATCAAAGACAGATCCAAGAGGACACCTGCTGAGTGAGCCAAAATGCCCAGTATTGTAATGGTGTTAGTCTTCAGTTCCCTGTAAAACCTTCCTCTCCAGATCTTCTCCAGACTGCTTTGCTCCCCTGTCCTCTTATGACTTCTCTGTTCTCTCCAGCATCTTCTTTCAGACCTCCCTCTTCCCTCCATACTCCGCAGTCTCCTAAGACCCCTGTCCTCTTCCCGACCCATGTTTTTGATCCAGACACCTCTGTCCTCTCCAGAACCCTTTGGTTCCTCTGCTGGTAGCTCATCTCCATTAGTAACAATGTATCAGGTATGCAGGATTCCACCATGTAACTAATTCCTTCTCCAGAATGACCTTGGTAAAGAGTCTGGAGACCCCCAAACACAGAAGATCGTCTTTTAGTCTGACTGAAATAGACAGTTCAGCCAACTTTAATCAGTCTTTATTGGCAGCTTGAAGAGCCTCAAGGACTTGAGGAGACCTGACTGTTTTCTGTCCTCCATTGCACTTCAGATATTATCACCGGAGAAGATTTTAGGGACTTCCCAGACAACCTGCAGACAGGCCCATTCTACTTCTCTGGATCCATGATGAAATTCCACATCAGACTTTGCACTACTTTCCAGCCAGGGCAAGTTCATGAACTGACTTTTCTCCTCTTCAATTTTTTTTTTTTATTAAGCAGTAAAAGTTTGTCCGGTGGAGATGTATGAGGACACGTGAAGATGTATGAGGAGATGTATGAGAACATGTGGAGATGTATGAGGACACGTATGTGGACATATGGAGAGGTATAAGGAGATGTATGAGGAGATGTACGAGAACACATGAAAATGTATGAGGACACGTATGTGGACATGTGGAGAGGTATAAGGAGATGTATGATGACATGTGGAGATGTATGAGGACATGTGGAGAGATGTATGATGACATGTGGAGATATATGAGAAGATGTATGAGGACATGTGGAGATGTATGAGATGTATGAGGACATGTGAAGATGTATGAGGATATGTGGAGATGTATGAAGAGATGTATGAGGAAATGTGGATATGTATGAGGACATGGAGATGTATGAGGACATGTAGAGATGTATGAGGAGATGCATGAGGACGTGGAGATGTATGAGGACATGTGGAGATGTATGAGGATATGTGGAGATGTATGAAGAGATGTATGAGGAAATGTGGATATGTATGAGGACATGGAGATGTATGAGGACATGTAGAGATGTATGAGGAGATGCATGAGGACGTGGAGATGTATGAAAAGATGTATGAGGAGATGTAGAGATGTATGAGGAAATGTGGATATGTATGAGGACATGGAGATGTATGAGGACATGTAGAGATGTATGAGGAGATGCATGAGGACGTGGAGATGTATGAAAAGATGTATGAGGAGATGTGGAGATGTATGAAGACGTAGAGATGTATGAGGAGATGTATGAGGACATGTGGAAATGTATGAGGACATGTAGAGATGTATGAGGAGATGCATGAGGACGTGGAGATGTATGAGGACATGTGGAGATGTATGAGGAGATGTATGAGGAGATTTATGAGGACATATAGAGATGTATGAGGATATGTGGAGATGTATGAGGAGGTGTATGAGGATATGTGGAGATGTATGAGGAGGTGTATGAGGACATGTATGTGGACATGTTGAGCGGTATAAGGAGGTGTATGAGGACATGTGGAGATGTATGTGGACATGTGGAGATGTATGTGGACATGTGGAGATGTATGAGGACATGTGGAGATGTATGTGGACATGTGGAGATGTATGAGGAGATGTAGAGATATATGAGGATATGTGGAGATGTATGAAGAGATGTATGAGGAGATGTGGAGATGTATGAAGACGTAGAGATGTATGAGGAGATGTATGAGGACATGTGGAAATGTATGAGGACATGTGGAGATGTATGAAGAGATGTAGAGATATATGAGGATATGTGGAGATGTATGAAGAGATGTATGAGGAGATGTGGAGATGTATGAAGACGTAGAGATGTATGAGGAGATGTATGAGGACATGTGGAGATGTATGTGGACATGTGGAAATGTATGAGGAGATGTAGAGATGTATGAGGATATGTGGAGATGTATGAAGAGATGTATGAGGAGATGTGGAGATGTATGAAGACGTAGAGATGTATGAGGAGATGCATGAGGACGTGGAGATGTATGAGGACATGTGGAGATGTATGAGGAGATGTATGAGGAGATTTATGAGGACATATAGAGATGTATGAGGATATGTGGAGATGTATGAGGAGGTGTATGAGGATATGTGGAGATGTATGAGGAGGTGTATGAGGACATGTATGTGGACATGTTGAGCGGTATAAGGAGGTGTATGAGGACATGTGGAGATGTATGTGGACATGTGGAGATGTATGTGGACATGTGGAGATGTATGAGGACATGTGGAGATGTATGTGGACATGTGGAGATGTATGAGGAGATGTAGAGATATATGAGGATATGTGGAGATGTATGAAGAGATGTATGAGGAGATGTGGAGATGTATGAAGACGTAGAGATGTATGAGGAGATGTATGAGGACATGTGGAAATGTATGAGGACATGTGGAGATGTATGAAGAGATGTAGAGATATATGAGGATATGTGGAGATGTATGAAGAGATGTATGAGGAGATGTGGAGATGTATGAAGACGTAGAGATGTATGAGGAGATGTATGAGGACATGTGGAGATGTATGTGGACATGTGGAGATGTATGAGGAGATGTAGAGATGTATGAGGATATGTGGAGATGTATGAAGAGATGTATGAGGAGATGTGGAGATGTATGAAGACGTAGAGATGTATGAGGAGATGTATGAGGACATGTGGAAATGTATGAGGACATGTAGAGATGTATGAGGAGATGCATGAGGACGTGGAGATGTATGAGGACATGTGGAGATGTATGAGGAGATGTATGAGGAGATTTATGAGGACATATAGAGATGTATGAGGATATGTGGAGATGTATGAGGAGGTGTATGAGGATATGTGGAGATGTATGAGGAGGTGTATGAGGACATGTATGTGGACATGTTGAGCGGTATAAGGAGGTGTATGAGGACATGTGGAGATGTATGTGGACATGTGGAGATGTATGAGGCGATGTAGAGATATATGAGGATATGTGGAGATGTATGAAGAGATGTATGAGGAGATGTGGAGATGTATGAAGACGTAGAGATGTATGAGGAGATGTATGAGGACATGTGGAGATGTATGTGGACATGTGGAGATGTATGAGGAGATGTAGAGATGTATGAGGATATGTGGAGATGTATGAAGAGATGTATGAGGAGATGTGGAGATGTATGAAGATGTAGAGATGTATGAGGAGATCTATGAGGACATGTGGAAATGTATGAGGACATGTGGAGATGTATGAAGAAATGTTTGAAGAGATGTGGAGATGTATGAGGACTTGGAGATGCATGAGGACGTGTGGAGATGTATAAGGACATGTATGTGGACATGTGGAGATGTATGAGGACATGTGGAGAGGTATAATGAGGTGTATGAGGACATGTATGTGGACATGTGGAGAAGTTTAAGAAGGTGTATGAGGACATGTAGAGATGTATGAGGACATGTATGTGGACATGTGGAGATGTATGAGGAGATGCTTGAGGACATGGCACATGATGGACACCTGATATTGACTCAGCGACACTGAGCTCGGTCCTCTACATGGACATGACAGACAGGTCATAATTGATATTTCAAGGCTTCATTTACAAAATAAAACTCTGAATAATTAGTTGGATTTGGTTAATTATCCGTGTAAGAATGACTGGCAGTGAACCTAATAGCTAAAGAGCCGAAACGCAGAGTCAGATTTGTATTCTAGGGCAGTGAGAACATTGAGTGCCGTCACTACAGGGGGCCTGTACGAAAACCATGGAGGGCGCAAAGTGCTAACGGATACTGGGACACTGGATACAGACAGGCAGCAGGAATAGGGAGAGATAGGGGCCACAGATAGGATATAAGGGGAGATAGGGGCCACAGATAGGACATAAGGGAAATAGGGGCCACAGATAGGATATAGGGGGGATAGGGGCCACAGATAGGACATACGGGGGGTAGGAGTCACAGATAGGACATAGGGGGAGATAGGGGCCACAGATAGGAAATAGGGGAAGATAAGGGCTACAGATAGGATATAGGGGGACATAGGGGTCACAGATAGGACATAGGGGGGATAGGGGCCACAGATAGGATATAGGGGGGATAGGGGCCACAGATAGGACATAGGGGGGGTAGGAGTCACAGATAGGACATAGGGGGAGATAGGGGCCACAGATAGGATATAGGGGGGATAGGGGCCACAGATAGGACATAGGGGGAGATAGGGGCCACAGATAGGACATAGGGGGAGATAGGGGCCACAGATAGGACATAGGGGGAGATAGGGGCCACAGATAGGACATACGGGGGGTAGGGGTCACAGATAGGACATAGGGTGAGATAGGGGCCACAGATAGGACATAGGGTGAGATAGGGGCCACAGATAGGAAATAGGGGAAGATAAGGGCTACAGATAGGATATAGGGGGACATAGGGGTCACAGATAGGACATAGGGGGGATAGGGGCCACAGATAGGACATAGGGGGAGATAGGGGCCACAGATAGGATATAGGGGGGATAGGGGCCACAGATAGGACATAGGGGGAGATAGGGGCCACAGATAGGACATAGGGGGAGATAGGGGCCACAGATAGGACATACGGGGGGTAGGGGTCACAGATAGGACATAGGGTGAGATAGGGGCCACAGATAGGAAATAGGGGAAGATAAGGGCTACAGATAGGATATAGGGGGACATAGGGAACTCAGATATAAAAAGAGAAAGATAGGGCACCCGAATAAGGAATACAGAGCGGTAGGGCACTGAGATATAGAATAGGGAGAGATAGGGGAAGGAGCCAGAAAGAGGATAAGGGGAGATAAGATAGTGAATAGCGTGACAGAGAGAACCTGGATAGGGGAAATGGAGAGCTAGGGCCGATAGGTGATAGGGAGTAATAGGGGACTCAGACAGGGAATAGGGAGAGATAGGGGAGCCTTATAGAAGACAAGGAGAGATCCAGATAATGGATAGGAAAAGAAGAAGGATAAGGGGACACCAGGGGCACCAATAGCTGATTGGGGGAGGTAGGGGGCCCAGATAGGGAATAGGGAGAGATAGGACATCTTTCCATCAGAGATACTAATATAAGAGGGTGGGGCATCTGTGACTGCTTCATTCATAGAGACAAAGTACATTCTCTCCTACACTGCAGCTGCTGCAGAATCTCTTTATGCTGTAAATCTCTATATAACCTGTGTAACTCTTCTGAGTTATAGAGTGTCTTATTCTATAGTCACATCCAGAGCTGCAGTCACAATCCTTGTGTTACATCAGATCTCACAGTCACATCCAGAGCTGCTGCTTTCATGTTGCTGTTGCCATCCTGTTATGTATTATCAGGCTGTCACCTCCTGTCTCTCTGCTGCCCCCTGCTGGCTCAGTGTTGTTACAGTAATAATTCTCCATGTTACAGGAGTATTAGACTCCCAGACTTGCAGTCAAAATAGTTGATGGGTTCAGCTTTGGATGTGACTGGAGTATAAAGTTGCCCATAGACACCACTATAAGTTCTTGGTGGGATCGGTGGCAATCATACGTATGTGAATTATGAGGACTGAGCAGCCGGATTATGGGTATGGCCAGCAATGTTGTGAGCAGAGCAAAAACGCGGGTGCAGCTTTGGATGTGACTGGAGTCTGAAACTTGATATTGCAGCAGAGCTGTGGATGCAGCTCTGGATGTGAAAAGAATAAACAACACAATGTAAAATTCTAATTCTGACTGCTGCTTTGGTTGTGACTGGAGTAGAAAAATTACTTGTAAAGTGTCATCCTCATGTAAATTAGAAACCGATATGGGGCGAGCTGCACTGGACGCCTCAGTACAATGTATTTAGTAACCGTCATGTGGTTAGCACCTGGCCCCCGCAGCAGTGCCCGGCGCCCCCGTCAGGCGGTGTCAACTTCAAAAACTTCCTGCTCTTCCCTGTGTCAGCGGTGTCGGCACCTCTCTCCATCTTGACCCTTTTACTGCTGCCGTTCAGCCCCGTGTGCGATCAGGTTACCAACCATGGAAAAAAAAATAAAAAGTTTCCGAATCTCTGGTTTTTATTTTTAGGAAAATGTTCAGGATATAAACGCACGGCGGCTCGTAAATGAAAATCCTCGCTGCCAAAACACGTATCGATTGCAAAGCACGTCCAGGATTTATAAGGCACTGAATGAAGAAAAACTGCACAAGGAGACAGAACATGGTCAGGCTGACGTCACCGCCACTAACCGAGAGGAGGCGCCAGAGAGTCACAGGCAAAGAATAACTGTCAGAGAGACTCACAGGCACAGGACCGTCACCAGAGAGACTCACAGGCGCAGAATAACTGTCAGAGAGACTCACAGGCACAGCACCACTGCCAGAGAGACTCACAGGCACAGCGCCACTAAAAGAGAGACTAACAGGCACAGCGCCACTGCTAGAGACACTCACAGGCACAGCATCACTGCCAGAGAGACTCACAGCCACAGGACCATCACCAGAGAGACTCACAGGCACAGGACCATCACCAGAGAGACTCACAGGCACAGCGCCACTGCCAGAGAGACTCACAGGCACAGCGCAACCGCCAGAGAGACTCACAGGCACAGCGCCACTACTAGAGAGACTCACAGGCACAGGACCATCACCAGAGAGACTCACAGGCACAGCATCACTGCCAGAGAGACTCACAGGCACAGCATCACTACTAGAGAGACTCACAGGCACAGCATCACTGCCAGAGAGACTCACAGGCACAGCATCACTACTAGAGAGACTCACAGGCACAGCATCACTGCCAGAGAGACTCACAGGCACAGCGTCACTGCCAGAGAGACTCACAGGCACAGCGCCACTGCCAGAGAGACTCACAGGCACAGCGCCACTGCCAGAGAGACTCACAGGCACAGCATCACTGTCAGAGAGACTCACAGGCACAGCATCACTGTCAGAGAGACTCACAGGCACAGCATCACTGTCAGAGAGACTCACAGGCACAGCATCACTGCCAGAGATACTCACAGGCACAGAATGACTGTCAGAGAGACTCACAGGCACAGGACCACTGCTAGAGAGACTCACAGGCACAGAATGACTGTCAGAGAGACTCACAGGCACAGGACCACTGCTAGAGAGACTCACAAGCACAGCATCACTGTCAGAGAGACTCACAGGCACAGCATCACTGTCAGAGAGACTCACAGGCACAGCGCCACTGCCAGAGAGACTCACAGGCACAGCGCCACTGCCAGAGAGACTCACAGGCACAGCATCACTGTCAGAGAGACTCACAGGCACAGCATCACTGTCAGAGAGACTCACAGGCACAGCATCACTGCCAGAGATACTCACAGGCACAGAATGACTGTCAGAGAGACTCACAGGCACAGGACCACTGCTAGAGAGACTCACAGGCACAGCATCACTGCCAGAGAGACTCACAGGCACAGCACCACTGCCAGAGAGACTCACAGGCACCGCGCCACTACTAGAGAGACTCACAGGCACCGCGCCACTACTAGAGAGACTCACAGGCACAGCACCACTACTACAGAGACTCACAGGCACAGCACCACTGCGAGAGAGACTCACAGGTACAGCACCACTGCTAGAGAGACTCACAGGCACAGCGTCACTGCCAGAGAGACTCACAGGCACAGCACCACTGCCAGAGAGACTCACAGGCACAGCACCACTACTAGAGAGACTCACAGGCACAGCACCACTACGAGAGAGACTCACAGGCACAGCACCACTGCTAGAGAGACTCACAGGCACAGCGTCACTGCCAGAGAGAGTCACAGGCACAGCACCACTGCTAGAGAGACTCACAGGTACAGCATCACTGCCAGAGAGACTTACAGGCACAGCACCACTGCCAGAGAGACTCACAGGCACAGTGCCATTACTAGAGAGACTCACAGGCACAGCACGTTGCCAGAGAGACTCACAGGCACAGCACCACTGCCAGAGAGACTCACAGGCACAGCACTACTACTAGAGAGACTCACAGGCACAGCTCCACTGCCAGAGAGACTCACAGGCACAGCGCCACTGCCAGAGAGACTCACAGGCACAGCGCCACTGCCAGAGAGACTCACAGGCACAGCATCACTGTCAGAGAGACTCACAGGCACAGCACCACTGCCAGAGAGACTCACAGGCACAGCATCACTGCCAGAGATACTCACAGGCACAGAATGACTGTCAGAGAGACTCACAGGCACAGGACCACTGCTAGAGAGACTCACAGGCACAGCATCACTGCCAGAGAGACTCACAGGCACAGCACCACTGCCAGAGAGACTCACAGGCAGTGCGCCACTACTAGAGAGACTCACAGGCACAGCACCACTACTACAGAGACTCACAGGCACAGCACCACTGCGAGAGAGACTCACAGGTACAGCACCACTGCTAGAGAGACTCACAGGCACAGCGTCACTGCCAGAGAGACTCACAGGCACAGCACCACTACTAGAGAGACTCACAGGCACAGCACCACTGCAAGAGAGACTCACAGGCACAGCACCACTGCTAGAGAGACTCACAGGCACAGCGTCACTGCCAGAGAGAGTCACAGGCACAGCACCACTGCTAGAGAGACTCACAGGTACAGCATCACTGCCAGAGAGACTCACAGGCACAGCACCACTGCCAGAGAGACTCACAGGCACAGTGCCATTACTAGAGAGACTCACAGGCACAGCACGTTGCCAGAGAGACTCACAGGCACAGCACCACTGCCAGAGAGACTCACAGGCGCAGCGCCACTGCCAGAGAGAGTCACAGGCACATGACCATCATCAGAGAGACTCACAGGCACAGCGTCACTGCCAGAGAGACTCACAGGCACAGTACCACTGCCAGAGAGACTCACAGGCACAGCTCCACTGCCAGAGAGACTCACAGGCACAGCGCCCCTGCCAGAGAGACTCACAGGTACAGCATCACTGTCAGAGAGACTCACAGGCACAGGACCATCAGCAGAGAGACTCACAGGAACAGCGCCACTGCCAGAGAGACTCACAGGCAGAGCATCACTGTCAGAGAGACTCACAGGCACAGGACCATCACCAGAGAGACTCACAGGCACAGCGCCACCGCCAGAGAGACTCACAGGCACAGCGCCACTACTAGAGAGACTCACAGGCATAGCATCACTTCCAGAGAGACTCACAGGCACAGCTCCACTGCCAGAGAGACTCACAGGCACAGCGCCACTGCCAGAGAGACTCACAGGCACAGCACCACTGCCAGAGAGAATCCCAGGCACAGGACCATCACCAGAGAGACTCACAGGCACAGCATCACTGCCAGAGAGACTCACAGGCACAGCGCCACTGCCAGAGAGACTCACAGGCACAGCACTACTACTAGAGAGACTCACAGGCACAGCTCCACTGCCAGAGAGACTCACAGGCACAGCTCCACTGCCAGAGAGACTCACAGGCACAGCGCCACTGCCAGAGAGACTCACAGGCACAGCACCACTGCCAGAGAGAATCCCAGGCACAGCGTCACTGCCAGAGAGACTCACAGGCACAGCACCACTGCCAGAGAGAATCCCAGGCACAGCGCCACTGCCAGAGAGACTCACAGGCACAGCACTACTACTAGAGAGACTCACAGGCACAGCTCCACTGCCAGAGAGACTCACAGGCACAGCGCCACTGCCAGAGAGACTCACAGGCACAGCACCACTGCCAGAGAGACTCACAGGCACAGCTCCACTGCCAGAGAGACTCACAGGCACAGCGCCACTGCCAGAGAGACTCACAGGTACAGCATCACTGTCAGAGAGACTCACAGGCACAGGACCATCAGCAGAGAGACTCACTGGAACAGCGCCACTGCCAGAGAGACTCACAGGCAGAGCATCACTGTCAGAGAGACTCACAGGCACAGGACCATCACCAGAGAGACTCACAGGCACAGCGCCACCGCCAGAGAGACTCACAGGCACAGCGCCACTACTAGAGAGACTCACAGGCATAGCATCACTTCCAGAGAGACTCACAGGCACAGCTCCACTGCCAGAGAGACTCACAGGCACAGCGCCACTGCCAGAGAGACTCACAGGCACAGCACCACTGCCAGAGAGAATCCCAGGCACAGGACCATCACCAGAGAGACTCACAGGCACAGCATCACTGCCAGAGAGACTCACAGGCACAGCGCCACTGCCAGAGAGACTCACAGGCACAGCACTACTACTAGAGAGACTCACAGGCACAGCTCCACTGCCAGAGAGACTCACAGGCACAGCTCCACTGCCAGAGAGACTCACAGGCACAGCGCCACTGCCAGAGAGACTCACAGGCACAGCACCACTGCCAGAGAGAATCCCAGGCACAGCGTCACTGCCAGAGAGACTCACAGGCACAGCACCACTGCCAGAGAGAATCCCAGGCACAGCGCCACTGCCAGAGAGACTCACAGGCACAGCACTACTACTAGAGAGACTCACAGGCACAGCTCCACTGCCAGAGAGACTCACAGGCACAGCTCCACTGCCAGAGAGACTCACAGGCACAGCGCCACTGCCAGAGAGACTCACAGGCACAGCACCACTGCTAGAGACACTCACAGGCACAGAGCCAGCACTGGATACCATGGCTATACATGTGTATTACATATCATCTAATGAGTCCAAACGTGGATCTGTAACTCTTTTTCTGTGGCCACAACTTGTATCCCATAAATGCCACAATAATTGCCCAAAAGGTCTCAGATCAGAATTTATATGGACACTGTATCACTGTATAGTATGGACACTGTATGACTATATTATATTGGCAGTGTATGATGGTATTATATGGGCACTGTATGACTGTATTATATGGGCACTGTATCACTGTATTATATGGGCACTGTATGACTGTATTACATGGTGTAAGGGTGTGAACCTAGAGGGCGCTATAGAGCGGCCCAAAACAGGGTTAAAAAGGACTCTGACCACACCCATAGCTGAGGGAAAGGGGCTCCACTCCAGAGTGAGGACACACAGCAAGAGGTTGCTGTTAGTGGCCTGCAGGGAGCAGGTGCACTGTGGACCAGTTGGAGACGGACAGGCGGTCTGTCCCAAGAGGACTGGATTCCAGAAGGAGCCTTTGAACCAGACTGGTGAGATGAAACCTTATTTAAATATCTTGCCCTTGCTAGAATAGACAGGGTTCAAGAAGTGAGGTAGTGCCCTGTGTGGGGCTGTTTGTTGTTTTGTTCCTGTATACGCTGAATAAAGCCACTTATTTTGGATTGTACCACCTGATCTGCTGTTTATTTGGCACCCAGCGCCAGGAACACCGCTCACCTTTGCTGCTAAATAACCCCAACTATCACAATGGGCAGTGCACAATTGTATTGTATGGGCACTGTATCACTGTAGTACAGGGGTAGGGAACCTTCGGCTCTCCAGCTGATGTGAAACTACAACTCCCAACATGCTCCAGTCACTTCCATGGAAGTTCTAAGAACAGCAGAGCCAGTATGCATGCTGGGAGTTGTAGTTTTGCAACAGCTGGAGAGCCGTACGTTCCCTACCCCTGCTGTAGTATATGGATAATGTATCACTGTATTATATGGGCACTGTACAATTGTATTATATGGGCAGCATGGTGGCTCAGTGGTTAGCACTGCAGACTTGCAGCGCTGGAGTTCTGGGTTCAAATCCTGCCAAGGGCAACATCTGCAAGGAGTTTGTATGTTCTCCCCGTGTTTGCGTGGGTTTCTTCTGGGTACTCCCACACACCAAAGACCTAGTGATAGGGAATGTAGATTGTGAGCCCTATGGGACAGTGACCGACAATATCTGTAAAGCGCTGCGGAATATGATGGCGCTACATAAGTAAGCATAATAAGTAATAATATGGGCACTGTATGACTGTATTATGTGGACACTGTATCACTGTATTATATTGGCACTGTACAATTGTATTATATGGACATGGTATCACTGTATTATATGGACACTATTATATGGGCACTGTATGACTGTATTATATGGGAACAGTAGATGACTGTATTATATGGACACTATATAACTGTATTATATGAACACTGTATAACTGTATTATATGGACACTATATAACTGTATTATATGAACACTGTATAACTGTATTATATGGACACTATATAACTGTATTATATGAACACTGTATGACTGTATTATATGGGCAGTGTATCACTGTAATGGGGCCAGAGGTTTCCAAACATCCTGCCAGTGTCTGAACTACTGTACAAAGCTCTCCGTTGCTGCTGCAAAACCTCTTTTTGAGGAAATAACTTTATGTATAAGGAGCCTCCCAATGTTTCTATAGTTGCTTCATTGCAACAACCCCCACCTTGTACCTTGTACAGATGGAGCAGACTTTATCTTGACATTTAACTAAATACACAAATATTCTGTAAATGGGAGAAAGTCACAGGCGGACTCAAGGTATGAGTGTGAAGCACAACCCAGCTGCTGCAGAACCTCTTCCCTGCATTCAGTCAATGACTTACTGAATATGTGATATAAGATCCAGGGGCCCCTAATACAAGTAATAATATAAGATCCAGGGGCCCTAATACAAGTAATAATATAAGATCCAGGGGCCCTAATACAAGTAATAATATAAGATCCAGGGCCCCTAATACAAGTAATAATATAAGATCCAGGGGCCCTAATACAAGTAATAATATAAGATCCAGGGCCCCTAATACAGGTAATAATATAAGATCCAGGGCCCCTAATACAAGTAATAATATAAGATCCAGGGGCCCCTAATACAAGTAATAATATAAGATCCAGGGGCCCCTAATACAAGTAATAATATAAGATCCAGGGCCCCTAATACAAGTAATAATATAAGATCCAGGGCCCCTAATACAAGTAATAATATAAGATCCAGGGCCCCTAATACAAGTAATAATATAAGATCCAGGGCCCCTAATACATGTAATAATATAAGATCCAGGGCCCCTAATACAAGTAATAATATAAGATCCAGAGGCCCCTAATACAAGTAATAATATAAGATCCAGGGCCCCTAATACAAGTAATAATATAAGATCCAGAGGCCCCTAATACAAGTAATAATATAAGATCCAGAGGCCCCTAATACAAGTAATAATATAAGATCCAGGGGCCCTAATACAAGTAATAATATAAGATCCAGGGGCCCTAATACAAGTAATAATATAAGATCCAGGGGCCCTAATACAAGTAATAATATAAGATCCAGGGCCCCTAATACAAGTAATAATATAAGATCCAGGGGCCCTAATACAAGTAATAATATAAGATCCAGGGCCCCTAATACAGGTAATAATATAAGATCCAGGGCCCCTAATACAAGTAATAATATAAGATCCAGGGCCCCTAATACAAGTAATAATATAAGATCCAGGGCCCCTAATACAAGTAATAATATAAGATCCAGGGCCCCTAATACAAGTAATAATATAAGATCCAGGGCCCCTAATACAAGTAATAATATAAGATCCAGGGCCCCTAATACATGTAATAATATAAGATCCAGGGCCCCTAATACAAGTAATAATATAAGATCCAGAGGCCCCTAATACAAGTAATAATATAAGATCCAGGGCCCCTAATACAAGTAATAATATAAGATCCAGAGGCCCCTAATACAAGTAATAATATAAGATCCAGAGGCCCCTAATACAAGTAATAATATAAGATCCAGGGGCCCTAATACAAGTAATAATATAAGATCCAGGGCCCCTAATACATGTAATAATATAAGATCCAGGGCTCCTAATACAAGTAATAATATAAGATCCAGGGGCCCCTAATACAAGTAATAATATAAGATCCAGGGCCCCTAATACAAGTAATAATATAAGATCCAGGGCCCCTAATACAAGTAATAATATAAGATCCAGAGGCCCCTAATACAAGTAATAATATAAGATCCAGGGCCCCTAATACAAGTAATAATATAAATAATATAAGATCCAGGGCCCCTAATACAAGTAATAATATAAGATCCAGGGCCCCTAATACATGTAATAATATAAGATCCAGGGCCCCTAATACAAGTAATAATATAAGATCCAGGGGCCCTAATACAAGTAATAATATAAGATCCAGGGCCCCTAATACAAGTAATAATATAAGATCCAGGGCTCCTAATACAAGTAATAATATAAGATCCAGGGGCCCTAATACAAGTAATAATATAAGATCCAGGGCCCTAATACAAGTAATAATATAAGATCCAGGGCCCCTAATACAAGTAATAATATAAGATCCAGGGGCCCCTAATACAAGTAATAATATAAGATCCAGGGCCCCTAATACAAGTAATAATATAAGATCCAGGGCCCCTAATACAAGTAATAATATAAGATCCAGAGGCCCCTAATACAAGTAATAATATAAGATCCAGGGCCCCTAATACAAGTAATAATATAAGATCCAGGGGCCCTAATACAAGTAATAATATAAGATCCAGAGGCCCCTAATACAAGTAATAATATAAGATCCAGGGCCCCTAATACAAGTAATAATATAAGATCCAGGGCCCCTAATACAAGTAAAAATATAAGATCCAGGGCCCTAATACAAGTAATAATATAAGATCCAGGGCCCCTAATACAAGTAATAATATAAGATCCAGGGCCCCTAATACAAGTAATAATATAAGATCCAGAGGCCCCTAATGCAAGTAATAATATAAGATCCAGGGCCCCTAATACAAGTAATAATATAAATAATATAAGATCCAGGGCCCCTAATACAAGTAATAATATAAGATCCAGGGCCCCTAATACATGTAATAATATAAGATCCAGGGCCCCTAATACAAGTAATAATATAAGATCCAGGGGCCCTAATACAGGTAATAATATAAGATCCAGAGGCCCCTAATACAAGTAATAATATAAGATTCAGGGCCCCTAATACAAGTAATAATATAAGATCCAGGGCCCCTAATACAAGTAATAATATAAGATCCAGAGGCCCCTAATACAAGAAATAATATAAGATCCAGGGCCCTAATACAAGTAATAATATAAGATCCAGGGCCCCTAATACAAGTAATAATATAAGATCCAGGGGCCCCTAATACAAGTAATAATATAAGATCCAGAGGCCCCTAATGCAAGTAATAATATAAGATCCAGGGGCCCCTAATACAAGTAATAATATAAGATCCAGAGGCCCCTAATACAAGTAATAATATAAATAATATAAGATCCAGGGCCCCTAATACAAGTAATAATATAAATAATATAAGATCCAGGGCCCCTAATACAAGTAATAATATAAGATCCAGGGCCCCTAATACAAGTAATAACATAAGATCCAGGGCCCTAATACAATAATAATATAAGATCCAGGGCCCTAATACAAGTAATAATATAAGATCCAGGGCCCTAATACAAGTAATAATATAAGATCCAGGGCCCTAATACAATAATAATATAAGATCCAGGGCCCTAATACAAGTAATAATATAAGATCCAGGGCCCCTAATACAAGTAATAATATAAGATCCAGGGCCCCTAATACAAGTAATAATATAAGATCCAGGGCCCCTAATGCAAGTAATAATATAAGATCCAGGGCCCCTAATGCAAGTAATAATATAAGATCCAGGGGCCTAATACAAGTAATAATATAAGATCCAGGGCTCCTAATACAAATAATAATATAAGATCCAGGGCTCCTAATACAAGTAATAATATAAGATCCAGGGCCCCTAATACAAGTAATAATATAAGATCCAGGGCCCCTAATGCAAGTAATAATATAAGATCCAGAGGCCCCTAATACAAGTAATAATATAAGATCCAGGGCCCTAATGCAAGTAATAATATAAGATCCAGGGGCCCCTAATACAAGTAATAATATAAGATCCAGGGGCCCCTAATACAAGTAATAATATAAGATCCAGGGGCCCCTAATACAAGTAATAATATAAGATCCAGGGGCCCCTAATACAAGTAATAATATAAGATCCAGGGCCCCTAATACAAGTAATAATATAAGATCCAGGGGCCCTAATACAAGTAATAATATAAAATCCAGGGGCCCTAATACAAGTAATAATATAAGATCCAGGGGCCCTAATACAAGTAATAATATAAGATCCAGAGGCCCCTAATACAAGTAATAATATAAGATCCAGGGCCCCTAATACAAGTAATAATATAAGATCCAGGGCCCTAATACAAGTAATAATATAAGATCCAGAGGCCCGTAATACAGGTAATAATATAAGATCCAGGGCCCCTAATACAAGTAATAATATAAGATCCAGGGCTCCTAATACAAATAATAATATAAGATCCAGGTCTCCTAATACAAGTAATAATATAAGATCCAGGTCTCCTAATACAAGTAATAATATAAGATCCAGGGCCCTAATACAAGTAATAATATAAGATCCAGGGCCCCTAATACAAGTAATAATATAAGATCCAGGGGCCCCTAATACAAGTAATAATATAAGATCCAGGGGCCCCTAATACAAGTAATAATATAAGATCCAGGGCCCTAATACAAGTAATAATATAAGATCCAGGGCCCCTAATACATGTAATAATATAAGATCCAGGGCCCTAATACAAGTAATAATATAAGATCCAGGGCCCCTTATACAAGTAATAATATAAGATCCAGGGCTCCTAATACAAATAATAATATAAGATCCAGGGCCCCTAATACAAGTAATAATATAAGATCCAGGGGCCCCTAATACAAGTAATAATATAAGATCCAGGGGCCCCTAATACAAGTAATAATATAAGATCCAGGGCCCTAATACATGTAATAATATAAGATCCAGGGCCCCTAATACAAGTAATAATATATGATCCAGGGGCCCTAATACAAGTAATAATATAAGATCCAGGGCCCCTAATACATATATATATAATCCTGCCCCCCCCCCCCCCCCACTATAGGGTCATAGCATATTACACAGTGCACAGTAGGGGGCGCCTCCTGACTTCTCTACTTCACAATATGTTTGATTATTATCCCACAGACACAGATTAATCGTCAGATTCTGGATAGGAATGAGGAGTAGCGGCCGCAGCCGACCCCCATCGGCCGATGATCGCTGCCGCTCTTCTCCCTTCCCGTCCTACAGGTTGCTCTGGCAGTGAAACAGTCGGTGTCCCCTCCCTGCAGTCCCGGCCGCGGCCGGCAGGGGGCGCTGCTCTCCGGCTGTGCGGGCCTCTGGTACAGATCTGCTGCTCTTGCAGTCCCTTCTCTGTCAGTGGCTTCCTCAGTCACATGGCTCGTGTGTGTGAGTTTAAAAGAGGCTAAATCGTGTGTCTGTGCTGCAGAGGAGGCTTCAGGGAGCCCATTGGATGTATGGTGAGAGGAGCAGGGGCATCTGAGGAGCTGCAGCCCCTCCACACACTGTAAGTACATGAGCAGCCCTCCATCCAGGTCTATGGCAAGGACACCCTGGATGGGGAGGGGGCTGCTGGGCTGGTGTCCCCCTGGGGTGCTGGGGGGCAATGATGCAGCTTTAGGAAGAGCTGAGCAATGAAACTTGCAAGGGAGTGGCAGCGGAATCCGAGGCTTGTGTGTCATTGTCAGCTGCAGACGGTTCCTGGCAGTGTGCACTGCGACCTGCGCTCTGACCATTGATTGATTGACTTTGTCTCTTGTTACATTGTATCCCCGGCTTGTTACATGGATGGGATGTTGCTTCCTCTGCGCTGCTGTGGTGCCTGCTCAGTGTTAGCGGGCGGGGGGGGGAGCTGGCAGCCTCCTAATTGTCAGATTTTCCTTTAATAGGGTCTGCTGCTATTCACTCCCTTATAAAGCACTTCAAAGCTGGGGCTGTCTCGCCTGTGTGACCGGGGCTGTCTCGCCTGTGTCATGTCTCTCCGGGTCACAGGAAAGCCTTTAGCGCTCTTTACCTCGCTGCCACCGACCTCATTTTACCCTTTTAACGAGAGCGCTACTGTCGGTGAAGGGTTAAATAATCAGCCATTAAAATGCACTGCTTTACGTTGCGGCTCCTGGAGCGTTAACCCCTTCTCGGGAGGATTCCTCGCCGCCTTGGACTAAAACTGCAAACCCCGACCTTTAGATTAGAAATACGTAACGATAAAAATCGGCAAAAAATCAAGTTTTTCGGATGCCGAAGATGCCTGGAATTGGGGAATGTTGTGAGTGTAACAAGTTCCCCGTGTCGATCCCACGCGGCCCCCTCGCTCATGCACCATCCCAGGGGCTCATCCAGACCGGACCGCGTACCGTCCAACGTCTGTGGCGTCTACGGGACCGCGGCGACGGGATCGGCCATTGTGGACTGTTGTTATACACGACTTGTGATTGGTCGCATGAATGTTCCCCGTTACATAATCGGCTCCTCCGTACATAACTGTTGCGTCTGCGGCACAGGCGATTGGCTCGTACCCATGCTCGCCTTACAGATGCTTGTGGCGCCTCCATAACTCATTTTGGGGGCGCAGTGCACTTATGGCGTAGATGACGCTTTTTGGTGTAGCGGGGTGCAGACCCCTACTCGCAGCCGCTTACGGTATGGCGGTTCTAAGATCTCATGTATCACATCCGATTGTTTATCGTCTCCTCGGAGCCGCTGTCAGAGTCGCCATAAATCTCCATAAAATTAGCTGAAGACTCGGGATTCAGAGGTTGATCCTCCTCAGGAGTCTCAAGTTCTCTGCTTGTTCTTGGTAGTTCTCTCCTTAGTCGTACGCTGCCGTGAATCTTAATAGGAAGAAGTTCTCAATGTATCAGACATGGAGGGGCAATAAGGCGATCCAGGAAGGGTCGTTAACCTGTGCTGTGCCGGGGCATGTTGTAGGTCCGGACATGGTGTCTTCTTGGATTCTTCCTCCTTACACTTCTCCTCGGTGTCGGCAGTTTTTGCTTCGCTTGTGTCTGTGTTATTTTTATTTTTTGGGTTATAACTCAGCGCTGGATTTCCTCAAGTTTATTAACACTGATTGTGGTGTCGCTGGGAGAGCGGAGACGTGGACACTATAGATGTCAGCCTGGCCAAGAAACGCTCTATGGGGAAGTCCAGGAAGATTTACACAAACCATGCATCCTTCCACATGGCGTCTAATTGATGCTGATACGCAACGCTCAACCCTTAACCAGTGCGGGTTATAGCAGAGGAGCAACTGGTGGGGAAGGGGAAGACGCTGGAGACACTGGTGGGGAAGGGGAAGACTGGAGACACTGGTGGGGAAGGGGAAGATACTGGAGACACTGGTGGGGAAGATACTGGATACACTGGTGGGGAAGGGGAAGACACTGGAGACACTGGTGGGGAAGGGGAAGACGCTGGAGGTACTGGTGGGGAAGATACTGGAGACACTGGTGGGGAAGGGGAAGATACTGGTGGGGAAGGGGAAGATACTGGTGGGGAAGGGGAAGATACTGGTGGGGAAGGGGAAGATACTGGTGGGGAAGGGGAAGACGCTGGAGACACTGGTGGGGAAGGGGAAGATACTGGAGACACTGGTAGGGAAGGGGAAGACGCTGGAGGTACTGGTGGGGAAGATACTGGAGACACTGGTGGGGAAGGGGAAGATACTGGTGGGGAAGGGGAAGATACTGGTGGGGAAGGGGAAGATACTGGTGGGGAAGGGGAAGATACTGGTGAGGAAGGGGAAGACGCTGGAGACACTGGTGGGGAAGGGGAAGACGCTGGTGGGGAAGGGGAAGACGCTGGTGGGGAAGGGGAAGACACTGGAGACACTGGTGGGGAAGGGGAAGACTGTAGACACTGGTGGGGAAGGGGAAGATACTGGTGGGGAAGGGGAAGATACTGGAGCAACTGTTGGGGAAGGGGAAGACGCTGGAGATACTGGTGGGGAAGGGGAAGACACTGGAGACACTGGCGGGGAAGGGGAAGACACTGGAGGTACTGGTGGGGAAGGGGAAGACATTGGAGGTACTGGTGGGGAAGGGGAAGACATTGGAGACACTGGTGGGGAAGGGGAAGACTGTAGACACTGGTGGGGAAGGGGAAGACACTGGAGACACTGGTGGGGAAGAGGAAGATACTGGAGCAACTGTTAGGGAAGGGGAAGACACTGGAGACACTGGTGGGGAAGGGGAAGACACTGGTGGGGAAGGGGAAGACACTAGAGATACTGGTGGGGAAGGGGGAGACACTGGTGGGGAAGGGGAAGACTCTGGAGATACTGGTGGGGAAGGGGAAGATGCTGGAGACACTGGTGGGGAAGGGGAAGACACTGGAGACATTGGTGGAGAAGGTGAAGACACTGGTGGGGAACGGGAAGACACTGGAGACACTGGTGGGGAAGGGGAAGATACTGGAGACACTGGTGGGGAAGGGGAAGACACTGGAGACACTGGCGGGGAAGGGGAAGACACTGGTGAGGAAGGGGAAGACACTGGAGATACTGGTGGGGAAGGGGAAGACGCTGGTGGGGAAGGGGGAGACACTGTTGGGGAAGGGGAAGATACTGGAGATACTGGTGGGGAAGGGGAGGATGCTGGAGACACTGAAGGGGAAGATGCTGGAGACACTGGTGGATTTCAGATACTGTTATTTAAGAAATGTGTTTTGTTTTTTGGTTTGTTTTTTTTGAAGAATGTTGCTTGTGCAGACACTATAGATTCTAGAGCTCTTATATATGAATACATGTGATATTTTGTGTCTAGAAATGTCTTGTGAATATTCTGAGATAAAAGGAACTAAAAAAGCAGGAACGAACTGAAAGAACTGGATAGAGAAATAATAGAATATTACAGGGATAGATTAGAGATGGAGAGATCAATAGATAGACAAATAGATAGATGGAGAGATGAATAGATAGATCTATAGATAAACATAGAGATCAATAGATAGACGGATAGATCAATAGATAGACGGATAGATCAATAGATAGATGGATAGATCAATAGATAGATGGATAGATCAATAGATAGACGGATAGATCAATAGATAGATGGATAGATCAATAGACGGATTCTCTACCTACACATGGTCTGGATAGATAAGTCCGTACATACGACCTGTGAATGTTGTGATTTCCTTTCTGTTACTATATAAGAATATCTGTGACTTGTTTGGGGCCGTATGGAGGATCTGCTTATAGACAGATATGAGGCAGGAGAGCGATGGATATCAGGCAGATGTGAGAGGATACTCGGGTATATTGGACGTTGTAGATCTCTCTGCTTTATTACATGTTTCTCCACTTTCTGTCATTTTCCTGGCTCCCGACCCCTCGTCATAAACAAGATATGATAAGTGACAGGAGTTTCCTGGTAACCGCTTTGTCCGTGTCTTGTGGGGATGGGGAGGGGGATCTGTTTGTCATCTGTCTGTTTTGGCACTTAAGATACATAAAGAGAATGAGAAACCGTCTAACATGGCTGAGATACATTAACCCCCTCATGGCCAGAAGACGGCGGCAACTCCTCTACCTGCAGAGCGCTCCTGGCTGGCGCAGATCTCACCCATCTAGGATTTATGGTATTCCTTATGGGATCAATGAATATACAATGTCTTAGAAAAACTGTCAGTTTGGAATATTAAAGCTTCAGAGTCACAAGAGGAGAATAAAGGGGAGAAACATCAATACTAAAGACTTAAAGGGCAACTCCGATCATAAGTGATAGGGAATAAACTAAGGAAGAAAGCTGATAAGTCCAAGACAAATAAATGTCATATTCTATATAATATCTTCTAGTATACATCTATAATACTGCCCCTATATACAAGAATATTACTACTATAATACTACTCCTATGTACAAGAATATAACTACTATAATACTACTCCTATGTACAAGAATATAACTACTATAATACTACTCCTATGTACAAGAATATAACTACTATAATACTACTCCTATGTACAAGAATATAACTACTATAATACTGCTCCTATGTACAAGAATATAACTACTATAATACTACTCCTATGTACAAGAATATATCTACTATAATACTACTCCTATGTACAAGAATATAACTACTATAATACTACTCCTATGTACAAGAATATAACTACTATAATACTACTCCTATGTACAAGAATATAACTACTATAATACTGCTATGTACAAGAATATAACTACTATAATACTACCTCCTATGTACAAGAATATAACTACTATAATACTGCCTCCTATGTACAAGAATATAACTACTATAATACTACTCCTATGTACAAGAATATAACTACTATAATACTGCTATGTACAAGAATATAACTACTATAATACTACCTCCTATATACAAGAATATAACTACTATAATACTGCCTCCTATGTACAAGAATATAACTACTATAATACTGCTCCTATGTACAAGAATATAACTACTATAAACTACTCCTATGTACAAGAATATAACTACTATAATACTGCTCCTATGTACAAGAATATAACTACTATAATACTACTCCTATGTACAAGAATATAACTACTATAATACTGCTCCTATGTACAAGAATATAACTACTATAATACTACCTCCTATGTACAAGAATATAATTACTATAATACTGCTCCTATGTACAAGAATATAACTACTATAATACTACCTCCTATGTACAAGAATATAACTACTATAATACTACTACTATATACAAGAATATAACTACTATAATACTACTCCTATGTACAAGAATATAACTACTATAATACTGCTCCCTATGTACAAGAATATAACTACTATAATACTGCTCCTATGTACAAGAATATAACTACTATAATACTACCTCCTATGTACAAGAATATAACTACTATAATACTACCTCCTATGTACAAGAATATAACTACTATAATACTACCTCCTATGTACAAGAATATAACTACTATAATACTACTCCTATGTACAAGAATATAACTACTATAATACTGCTCCTATGTACAAGAATATAACTACTATAATACTGCTCCTATGTACAAGAATATATCTACTATAATACTACTCCTATGTACAAGAATATAACTACTATAATACTGCTCCTATGTACAAGAATATAACTACTATAATACTGCTCCTATGTACAAGAATATAACTACTATAATACTACTACTATATACAAGAAATATAACTACTATAATACTACTCCTATGTACAAGAATATAACTACTATAATACTGCTCCCTATGTACAAGAATATAACTACTATAATACTGCTCCTATGTACAAGAATATAACTACTATAATACTACCTCCTATGTACAAGAATATAACTACTATAATACTACCTCCTATGTACAAGAATATAACTACTATAATACTACCTCCTATGTACAAGAATATAACTACTATAATACTACTCCTATGTACAAGAATATAACTACTATAATACTACTCCTATGTACAAGAATATAACTACTATAATACTACCTCCTATGTACAAGAATATAACTACTATAATACTACTACTATGTACAAGAATATAACTACTATAATACTACCTCCTATGTACAAGAATATAACTACTATGATACTACCTCCTATGTACAAGAATATAACTACTATAATACTACCCCTATGTACAAGACTATAACTACTATAATACTGCTCCTATGTACAAGATATAACTACTATAATACTACTCCTATGTACAAGAATATAACTACTATAATACTACTCCTATGTACAAGAATATAACTACTATAATACTACTCCTATGTACAAGAATATAACTACTATAATACTACCTCCTATGTACAAGAATATAACTACTATACTACTACTCCTATGTACAAGAATATAACTACTATAATACTACTCCTATGTACAAGAATATAACTACTATAATACTACCTCCTATGTACAAGAATATAACTACTATACTACTACTCCTATGTTACAAGAATATAACTACTATAATACTACTCCTATATACAAGAATATAACTACTATAATACTACTCCTATGTACAAGAATATAACTACTATAATACTACTCCTATGTACAAGAATATAACTACTATAATACTACCCCTATGTACAAGAATATAACTACTATAATACTGCTCCTATGTACAAGAATATAACTACTATAATACTACCTCCTATGTACAAGAATATAACTACTATAATACTACCCCTATGTACAAGAATATAACTACTATAATACTGCTCCTATGTACAAGAATATAACTACTATAATACTGCTCCTATGTACAAGAATATAACTACTATAATACTACCTCCTATGTACAAGAATATAACTACTATAATACTGCTCCTATGTACAAGAATATAACTACTATAATACTGCTCCTCTGTACAAGAATATAACTACTATAATACTACCTCCTATGTACAAGAATATAACTACTATAATACTGCTCCTATGTACAAGAATATAACTACTATAATACTGCTCCTATGTACAAGAATATAACTACTATAATACTGCTCCTATGTACAAGAATATAACTACTATAATACTACCTCCTATGTACAAGAATATAACTACTATAATACTACCTCCTATGTACAAGAATATAACTACTATAATACTACCCCTATGTACAAGAATATAACTACTATAATACTGCCCCTATGTACAAGAATATAACTACTATAATACTACCTCCTATGTACAAGAATATAACTACTATAATACTACCCCTATGTACAAGAATATAACTACTATAATACTGCTCCTATGTACAAGAATATAACTACTATAATACTGCTCCTATGTACAAGAATATAACTACTATAATACTACCTCCTATGTACAAGAATATAACTACTATAATACTGCTCCTATGTACAAGAATATAACTACTATAATACTACCTCCTATGTACAAGAATATAACTACTATAATATCGCTACCGTTACCGTTGCCTCCTATGAGGGTCTATATGTTGCTGATATAATACTGTATACATGGTTAACCCTTAGTATATCAGGTTATTGGTGATTATTGCACAATCTGCATTGCTCACTTCCTTGTTTGGTGATATGTTAGTATTCTGGCGGTCACACTGTGCAGTATATTACGGTATATATACTTGAAGAATGCAGCTTCTGATATCTGACAATATAATAATTGTATTTCTATAGCACTGACTTATACCGCCGTGCTTTACTATCGATGTGCATTGTGGTTTCTGTAGTGTCGGAGTGGCTGAGCTGCCACCATATATAGGACCCCATGTGTTTGTCTCCCCCTACAGGCGGGCTATATTTAGGACATGTTTTGTACACCCCCCCCAGTTGCTGTGATGTGTCCTATACTGTTAGGGTTTGTGTTTAGTGGACAATCCCTTTAAGACAGTGCTGTGTTTGGCGGCCTCTAGTGATGAGCTATGGACACGCACTCGCAGTGACTCAGATTTGGGGCTTGACCTCCCTGGCCCGGCTGTTCCGATCTATTATAGCTGTATATCGGAGCGCTGAGGCGGCGGCAGGGAAGCGTCTTTTGTTGTGTGCGGCCCCGCAGGGGGTCGGAGCTCCTACAACCACCTCCCACGTGGAGCTGCGGCTCTTTGTTGCTGGTGGGTCTCGGAGGTTTGCGTTGCGTTTGGTTCCTTCGGGGGATCCCACCCACACATCTGTTGCAGCCCCCGGGGTGATGGATGAGGCCGCCGGCTAATGCAACTCAAATTATAAATCACCAACGACGGAACTTTTTTTTTTTCCGAGCACAGTAACGACATTCATCGCAGCGCGTCTAGAAAGCTCTGTTGTGCACGGCCCCGAGCGCCCCAGAGGGGGCGGAAACATTCAGGGAAGATCTGAATTTTGGAATTTTTTGAGTGCTCGGAGCGAGTGAATGTGACCACCAGCACCAGGGCAGAGCTGGCCCCCGGGCCTGGACATCCTCGGGCCACAAATATGAGCAGTCATAGCCCCCGACCCCCCCCTTCCCCTCTAACCAGCCCCGTGTTTACACCTCTGTAATTGGGGCTCATGTTAGTCCAGGTGCGCTAGGTGAGTGATTTACAAGGGGCCGTGTTACCCTGAGGTCAACCCTACCTGTTTTATGTCAGTCCCTAATCCCACCGGCCGCATGGCTCATAAAGTCCGGAACCGCAACGCAGCAGCTTCAGAGCAGAGGTTCCCCATAAATGGTTATTATAGCTCGTACGTATCTGCTGTAGCGCCCACATAGTCCGCAGCGCTGTACACGTATCCCTGGCCATATACAGGACAACAGGTCGCTATATTATTAGGATGTGGGACATAGCCCAAATATCCAGAGGAAGTCAATGAACCCCTGGGGGGATGGGGAGGTCCCCAAATACTAACATGGCCGTCTGATACAGAATCTCCTGCAAACCCCAGCCCTGCAGATAGATAGGTTACTGTCACCAGAACCAGCATATCACCCCAGCCCTGCAGATAGATAGGTTACTGACACCAGAACCAGCATATCACCCCAGCCCTGCAGATAGATAGGTTACTGTCACCAGACCAGCATATCACCCCAGTCCTGCAGATAGATAGGTTACTGTCACCAGAACCAGCATATCACCCCAGCCCTGCAGATAGATAGGTTACAGTCACCAGAACCAGCATATCACCCCAGTCCTGCAGATAGATAGGTTACTGTCACCAGAACCAGCATATCACCCCAGCCCTGCAGATAGATAGGTTACTGTCACCAGAACCAGCATATCACCCAGCCCTGCAGATAGATAGGTTACTGTCACCAGAACCAGCATATCACCCCAGCCCTGCAGATAGATAGGTTACTGTCACCAGAACCAGCATATCACTCCAGTCCTGCAGATAGATAGGTTACTGTCACCAGAACCAGCATATCACCCCAGCCCTGCAGATAGATAGGTTACAGTCACCAGAACCAGCATATCACCCCAGTCCTGCAGATAGATAGGTTACTGTCACCAGAACCAGCATATCACCCCAGCCCTGCAGATAGATAGGTTACTGTCACCAGAACCAGCATATCACCCCAGCCCTGCAGATAGATAGGTTACTGTCACCAGAACCAGCATATCACCCCAGCCCTGCAGATAGATAGGTTACTGTCACCAGAACCAGCATATCACTCCAGTCCTGCAGATAGATAGGTTACTGTCACCAGAACCAGCATATCACCCCAGTCCTGCAGATAGATAGGTTACTGTCACCAGAACCAGCATATCACCCCAGCCCTGCAGATAGATAGGTTACTGTCACCAGACCCAGCATATCACCCCAGCCCTGCAGATAGATAGGTTACTGTCACCAGACCCAGCATATCACCCCAGCCCTGCAGATAGATAGGTTACTGTCACCAGAACCAGCATATCACCCCAGTCCTGCAGATAGATAGGTTACTGTCACCAGACCCAGCATATCACCCCAGCCCTGCAGATAGATAGGTTACTGTCAACAGAACCAGCATTATCACCCCAGCCTGCAGATAGATAGGTTACTGTCACCAGAACCAGCATATCACCCCAGTCCTGCAGATAGATAGGTTACTGTCACCAGAACCAGCATATCACTGCAGCCCTGCAGATAGATAGGTTACTGTCAACAGAACCAGCATATCACCCCAGCCCTGCAGATAGATAGGATACTGTCACCAGACCCCAGCATATCACCCCAGCCTGCAGATAGAGAGGTTACTGTCACCAGAACCAGCATATCACTCCAGCCCTGCAGATAGATAGGTTACTGTCACCAGAACCCATATATCACCCCAGCCCTGCAGATAGATAGGTTACTGTCACCAGACCAGCATATCACCCCAGCCCTGCAGATAGATAGGATACTGTCACCAGACCCAGCATATCACCCAGCCCTGCAGATAGATAGGTTACTGTCACCAGCATATCGCCCCAGCCCTGCAGATAGATAGGATACTGTCACCAGACCCAGCATATCACCCCAGCCCTGCAGATAGATAGGTTACTGTCACCAGAAGTAGCATATCACTCCAGCCCTGCAGATAGATAGGTTACTGTCACCAGAACCAGCATATCACCCCAGTCCTGCAGATAGATAGGTTACTGTCACCAGAACCAGCATATCACCCAGCCCTGCAGATAGATAGGTTACAGTCACCAGAACCAGCATATCACCCCAGTCCTGCAGATAGATAGGTTACAGTCACCAGAACCAGCATATCACCCCAGTCCTGCAGATAGATAGGTTACTGTCACCAGTATATCCCCCCAGCCCTGCAGATAGATAGGTTACTGTCACCAGAACCAGCATATCACCCCAGCCCTGCAGATAGATAGGTTACTGTCACCAGAACCAGCATATCACCCCAGTCCTGCAGATAGATAGGTTACTGTCACCAGAACCAGCATATCACCCCACCCCTGCAGATAGATAGGTTACTGACACCAGAACCAGCATATCACCCCAGCCCTGCAGATAGATAGGTTACTGTCACCAGACCCAGCATATCACTCCAGCCCTGCAGATAGATAGGTTACTGTCACCAGACCCAGCATATCACCCCAGCCCTGCAGATAGATAGGTTACTGTCAACAGAACCAGCATTATCACCCCAGCCCTGCAGATAGATAGGTTACTGTCACCAGAACCAGCATTATCACCCCAGCCCTGCAGATAGATAGGATACTGTCACCAGACCCAGCATATCACCCCAGCCCTGCAGATAGATAGGTTACAGTCACCAGAACCAGCATATCACCCCAGTCCTGCAGATAGATAGGTTACAGTCACCAGAACCAGCATATCACCCCAGCCCTGCAGATAGATAGGTTACTGTCAACAGAACCAGCATTATCACCCCAGCCCTGCAGATAGATAGGATACTGTCACCAGACCCCAGCATATCACCCCAGCCTGCAGATAGAGAGGTTACTGTCACCAGAACCAGCATATCACCCCAGCCCTGCAGATAGATAGGTTACTGTCACCAGACCCAGCATATCACCCCAGCCCTGCAGATAGATAGGTTACTGTCACCAGAACCAGCATATCACCCCAGCCCTGCAGATAGATAGGTTATACTGTCACCAGAACCAGTATATCACCCCAGCCCTGCAGATAGATAGGTTACTGTCACCAGACCCACCATATCACCCCAGCCCTGCAGATAGATAGGATACTGTCACCAGACCCAGCATATCACCCCAGCCCTACAGATAGATAGGTTACTGTCACCAGAACCAGCATTATCACCCCAGCCCTGCAGATAGATAGGATACTGTCACCAGACCCAGCATATCACCCCAGCCCTGCAGATAGATAGGTTACAGTCACCAGAACCAGCATTATCACCCCAGCCCTGCAGATAGATAGGTTACAGTCACCAGAACCAGCATATCACCCCAGTCCTGCAGATAGATAGGTTACTGTCACCAGTATATCCCCCCAGCCCTGCAGATAGATAGGATACTGTCACCAGACCCAGCATATCACTCCAGCCCTGCAGATAGATAGGTTACTGTCACCAGAACCAGCATATCACCCCAGCCCTGCAGATAGATAGGTTACTGTAACCAGAACCAGTATATCACCCCAGTCCTGCAGATAGATAGGTTACTGTCACCAGAACCAGCATATCACCCCAGCCCTGCAGATAGATAGGTTACTGTCAACAGAACCAGCATTATCACCCCAGCCCTGCAGATAGAGAGGTTACTGTCACCAGAACCAGCATATCACCCCAGCCCTGCAGATAGATAGGTTACTGTCAACAGAACCAGCATTATCACCCCAGCCCTGCAGATAGAGAGGTTACTGTCACCAGAACCAGCATATCACCCCAGCCCTGCAGATAGATAGGTTACTGCCACCAGACACAGCATATCACCCCAGCCCTGCAGATAGATAGGTTACTGTCACCAGAACCAGCATATCACCCCAGCCCTGCAGATAGATAGGTTACTGTCACCAGAACCAGCATTATCACCCCAGCCCTGCAGATAGATAGGATACTGTCACCAGACCCAGCATATCACCCCAGCCCTGCAGATAGATAGGTTACTGTCACCAGAACCAGCATATCACCCCAGCCCTGCAGATAGATAGGTTACTGTCAACAGAACCAGCATTATCACCCCAGCCCTGCAGATAGAGAGGTTACTGTCACCAGAACCAGCATATCACCCCAGCCCTGCAGATAGATAGGTTACTGTCACCAGACCCAGCATATCACCCCAGCCCTGCAGATAGATAGGTTACTGCCACCAGACACAGCATATCACCCCAGCCCTGCAGATAGATAGGTTACTGTCACCAGAACCAGCATATCACCCCAGCCCTGCAGATAGATAGGTTACTGTCACCAGAACCAGCATTATCACCCCAGCCCTGCAGATAGATAGGTTACTGTCACCAGAACCAGCATATCACTCCAGCCCTGCAGATAGATAGGTTACTGTCACCAGAACCAGCATATCACCCCAGCCCTGCAGATGGATAGGTTACTGTCTCCAGAACCAGCATATCACTCCAGCCCTGCAGATAGATAGGTTACTGTCACCAGAACCAGCATATCACCCCAGCCCTGCAGATAGATAGGTTACTGTCACCAGAACCAGCATATCACCCCAGCCCTGCAGATAGATAGGTTACTGTCACCAGAACCAGCATATCACTCCAGCCCTGCAGATAGATAGGTTACTGTCACCAGAACCAGCATATCACCCCAGCCCTGCAGATAGATAGGTTACTGTCACCAGAACCAGTATATCCCCCCAGTCCTGCAGATAGATAGGTTACTGTCACCAGACCCAGCATATCACCCCAGCCCTGCAGATAGATAGGTTACTGTCACCAGACCCAGCATATCACCCCAGCCCTGCAGATAGATAGGTTACTGTCACCAGAACCAGCATATCACTCCAGCCCTGCAGATAGATAGGTTACTGTCACCAGACCCAGCATATCACCCCAGCCCTGCAGATAGATAGGTTACTGTCACCAGACCCAGCATATCACCCCAGCCCTGCAGATAGATAGGTTACTGTCACCAGAACCAGCATATCACCCCAGCCCTGCAGATAGATAGGTTACTGTCACCAGAACCAGAAAGCTCATTTGTATTTAGAGAATCTGGTAAATTGTGGACATCTCTGCCACAGAAGAACTGATTCACCAGTGTTTATCCCGCATATGATCCAGGTGACCACCTCACCCCTCTCCCTGCACTGTGGGGTCTGGTGATAGGTGTAGATGGCTCCATCCTTGTAGGACTATCTGTGGCTGCGCTGATGCGACAATAATAAGATGTTCCGGCAATTTCATTATCTTTTTCGAGGCTGAGATCTTCTGTTGATTCATTTATAGGATTTCTCCAGATGTAGATTTCGGACTCCGAGGTGATAAATCAGACACAATTATCGCGGTAATGTGAATGTATTCGATGTGGCGCGCTCATCGCGTATTCCGGCAGTAGTAGGAAAACATCACCGGTGCGAGACCTGCCAGGGACTGCTGCAGGGTAAGAAATCCAAAAAGTGGAGATCAGACTGAGCAATATAGAGGCGTCTGGTATATGACGGAGTCATCGCAGCAGATAGAACGCAAACCCTAAGGCCTGATTCACACGGCGCTGCACCCGGCCGTAGGGGTCATAGACGGATAATATAATGGTTATTATAACGCCCGATGGGTCGGAGATTGCTCAGTATTGATGGACGAGATAGAAATGAATGGTCAGTGAGAGGGGGGATGAAAGAAAGCAATGACATTCCTCCAACTTTAGAAAAATCGATTAAAAACAGATTGGACGAGATTCGGCCATCAAAAAAGCAACGGAGGAAAAATGGCCTCCAAAAACAGCGATGAGTCAAGAAATGGACAGGGTTGTGTGTATTGTGTGTATAACTTCTTAGCCAGCCCGACCTCAGAGTATTCAGTGATTTTTTTTTTTTTTATTTTATTTTTTTTTATATATATATTTTATTATTTTTCAGTTGTTTCTTCATTTTTATTACTTAATATTCAGAATCTTTTTATTACATTTTTTTGTACTTTGTTATTTCAGTCCAATGAATATTTATACACCGTCATTAATTCTTATATTGTTATTTTTCTCATCCGCTTTTTATTTCCGCACATGAATTAGAATCTCTGTAATTTGTAGTATTATTTTAATAATAATAATAATAATATTATTATTATTATTATTGTTATTACATTTTTTATTAATATTATTATTATTGTGTTTTTATTTATATTTCTAATATTTTTGTGTTAATGTATTTATTTATTATTATTACTTTATTTTATTAGTATTTTTATTTACATTTTTAATATTTTAGTATTTTATTTTATTTTTATTTTTTTATTGTTTACATTTTTAATATTTTTCTGAGTTTTTTTATTAGTTTTTTTTCTGCATTACTTTCTATTCACTAATTGTTTTTCTGCTTTATGTCGCTGTTTTTTCTAAGTATTTTTTATTCTTTCTCGTGTTATTCTGGATACTACTAGCCCTGGGTAATGTTCGTTGTGAATCTTCTCTTGTACGATGGGACGTGGTGTAATAATGAAGACGGACGGCTGTGGGGATTCCGAGGCTTGTATAGCGGGGCGCGTCTACTGTCAGATCTTCTGCCGGTATTGGGGGAGGGTTAATAATCCCTTTCTATCTGGATTGTTGGATCTTCTCTGACCACGATGGGACTTGTTATTCCTCGGCGGAATCTTCTATGTCCCTGTAGATTTGCTGTTACTCTCCAAACGGGTTTTACAATGTACAAAATTGTGACTTCAATTAAAATATAAAAATTCCAGTTTTTATAGGCCAAGTCATATCAAATAAAATACATAAATAATCAGATTCTTATTAAAGATTCCTTGCCTTTCCTCTGCTGATCATCAGGTTCCCACTTGTCACATGACTGATAGCGGCTGGTGATTGGCTGTCAGGTGTAGTGATGTCATAGTGTAGGGCGGGGACTGACTGTGATGTCATTCCATAATACAGGAGTTACGGGACTCAAAAGAGGTCGTGAAGGAACGGAAGAGAATTCTAAAATTCAGTATAAATTTGTATCAATATTTTTTGAATTATTAAATTCTAATATAAACAACTAAAAAAATAAAAAAATTCTCCCTTCAATGACTTCTAACCAAGTACTGACAATTAATATGAGCGCGATCCCCTCCGCCCCGAGTCATCTGCTCCTTATAAGATCTGAAATTTTTGCAGCAGAACTTCTTTCCATCGGCTTATTAATTCAGAAATAGAATTTCACTCGGAATCTTCTCTCAATAAACTGTTTCCTTTTTTTAATGGACTTGTAAACTGGCCTGGCGACCGCATTAACCCTTGTAGCACCTCGTCTGCGGTCACTGCTTGTCGGCCCCGGAGGGCTTTACGAGGGCCGGCTCGCACACAGCTGTATAACGGCTATTTTGACACATGGGCTGTTTTATATAATCCTGTTTATTTGGAATACATTAGGATGGATCTCAGCGCCTGGAGACGCTAATGGAAGACATCCCTCCGAGGTGTAATTACAGGGTTTATAGGCTTCTTTATATAGATAGGATACAATCTCCGCTTTATGGGCCCCAGCCCTGGCGGTTCCTTGTCATTCCCAGGCCTGGGAGAGATGAATGAACTCCATCATTCCCCTAATCTGGTTGGATTGTAAAGCCGCGGAGACGTCTTGTTTGGGCATCTGTACCAGATGTGTGCGCTGCTCCTCGTAAAACGCTTTGTGTAAGGAGTTATCGGCTCGGACTGTCAATCATCCCGGGGCGTCTGCTGGTTTTGTCTTTACTCTTCCTTTCCGTGTGACAGATTATGAAAACTTCTTCATCAGAAGTCAAAATAAAGCTTTGTTCTGAGATTCAATCTGGAATGTAAATGTTCGGCACGTGTAAATAGAAATTGACCCAAGGCGACACCATGCGAATACTCAGAACTCCCGAAAACCTTCTCAAAAGTCGGGATTACAGGTTCCAAAAAGTTGGAGGATCCAACAAGATGTCCGCTTCCTTGGTAAATTTATGGGATTAAAGTCAAGATGTGATATTAGATATTTCTACATTTGGACCATCCCTACTTAGACGAGAGTCCAGAGAGAGACTTGTTCTAGACAATGGGGGTGCCAGACTGGACAAACTCTTTGGAGAGGATTTTCCACTTAGTTGTAACTTTGACGGATGTTGCTAAAATTAGAGATTTCCAAATTGAACTTCGTCTTGCTGAGAATCTCCACCAGAGCTTTGATCCTATGGAGGCCTCGGGTTCGTTGACTCTGCGGTCACAGTTGTGATTTGAGCAGTGTTGTCGGGGTTTAGTAAGTTCCATGACCCTGTTGGTGTGGGAACCTTATGGGATTCAAGCTTGTGCTAAATATCTGATGGATGTTGATGTCTTCCATGTGTGTTTGATATCTCACAAGAAGACTTATGGTCTGTGAAGTTGTCTCATCATCTGATGCTCATGACATTCGTACGTGGATCGGTTGGGCTTGGAGATGGTCGGCTCTTCAGGTTTTTCAGCAGTTTGTTGACAGTAATTGTGATTGTTTTTGTTTTTTCTCTTCTCTCTCCATCTCTTCAAAGCTGAATCTTCTTAAAATGATATGATAAAGATTCCGTCCGACTACTTGCCCAAGGTTTGACCAAGAATCCAGAGTGGATGAATCTAGATTAAAGTGAGATTTTATCTGATACATGAGATGCCATACACCATAGACAATCTATTTGTTGGAGTTAAGATGCAATTTTATTACTATGGAGTAGGATGAAAATTGGGTTTAGAGCTGTCTGATGTCTACGTCCATTGACCATGGGAAGGTCTACGAAAGACTGTACTAATAGACCAATGGACCTCAAGAGTCAATTTCTGGCTGAGATGAAGGGCTGACCATAGAGGGAGGACCTTGTATAGTAGTCTTACCTATAGGACTGGTCAGATGTGTTTGACACTGGCTGTATCAAGAGATCATGGACCAGATCTGGTGGGTAGACCTGGTGGAATCATGAGATGGGCTTACAAGGCCTACTATCTACAGTCCATGATGGTAACTATGTCAAGACTATATGCAATATTCCAGGACTGAGTCAAGCCTTAGCTTAGTTTAGAACATACTGAACGTTCTGTGCCCATCGATGGCGGCGTCTCGCCATATGGACACGATGACGTGACCTTACGCTTCATATCATGTCTTAATTGGCAGTAATATTGGATTTGTAAATGCCATGACGGCGCTTTCTTGCCTTTCCATTTTCCTCTCCATTTTCAGAGCATTAATGGGATTACAGATGGATCTCTACAACGTAATGACGCGTGAAGACTAAATCTTATCATTCTGGTTGAGTTTGTAGTGGAAATTTTCGCTGTCCAGCATGGATTACTTGTGTGAAATTGTCAGTGCGAAACACAGATCTCTGTCAGGCATTTGCTGCAACCTGACCCGGCTGCAGAGTGAATGTAAGTGCATTGTTCCCGACGAGTGCAGGTGCCGGACGGCGCTGATTACGAAACCTTCTGGTTGGCGTTGCTCTCGGAGCGAGGGATGGACTGCATATCTGTGTGTTGAGGCAGGGCTTCTTGGAAGCGACTGTTGTGTGATGTCATTGACTAAACGCGCGTTCAGTGGAACGGCCCGGGCTTGTGTATCTGTATGGGGACACTTCCTGTAATGATCGAGGCCGTTCCATGCCTGGTGTCTCTACAGACTCTCCTCTCCAGCTGTTGTGTTATACAGGTCATAGACCCTTAACAATCTGCTGTTTAACTCTGCTGTCTCCAGGTGGTTGACAACAGTCCTCAGCAGAAGGATTGTAAGATTGCAAATGATGAAAATAACCACATTGAGCATCTCGTAGACCTGGAGGCCTGTACCAAGAGGTCGTAACCATCACTCATGGAGCTGACGTAGCCTTAGTCAATATCACATTCTTCTTTCTGTTACTTTGCATCTTAATAGATCTATTTCATTACTTGGTGGAGATTTCTATAGACATAGCATCTGTGGGAAGGGCAGGTTAGGAACTTGGACCCCCATCTATTCCCAAAACAAGAAGCATGGTGCTTGGTAGTTGGTGGAGATGTTGCCAAATGGAAGACTCTGAAAGTAAAGACCAAGGTCCTTCAAGACCAAGCAACTGTATAGTCCTACCACCAAAAAGGTTCAGATTCTTGACAAAATTGTGTCTTCCTGTTTTTGGAATCCATATGTCAACAAGAGATCTAGGCCATACTGATCTGATCTTTGGATTCCTTCAGATATCTGTTCCACCAGTTCTGCCCTAGTTGACATTGTGTATATGTAGCTACAATGAGGGTTGTGGCATGAAACTAGAATAATAGTAACTGTAAGGACATTATTGAAGGCTCTTTGTATATTCTTGTCTTCCGCTCTCTTCTCGCATTGGCCTGAAGCTTCATGTACCTTCCATGACTGGTTCTATATGATGATCTTGCTTGCTCCAGAACTGCACATGCTCCAGGGTTCCTGCCATATACATTTGTATATGTTCCTTGGCCAGGTCTGGTTCACCCACTGGTTCTATCTTACATCATGGCTGTTGGTTTCTTTGTTGGTCACACTTTAGTTCCACAACAATGCCAGTCCTGTCCTTACCATCAGAAGAACCTTTCTATCCAAGAGGATTTTGGAGTCTTCTGGTTTGTCCAGTTTCATCTAGATTAAGTTTTCTAAATTCTCGGAAACCTTCTAATCATGGAATCCTTAACAAGCCTTAGTACTTTGCTAGTAAAGACTTAGATTGCAGAATACTTTGTTATAAAGAGATGCTACAACATGCTCAACTGAAGTAGGAGGCCCAACGTCCGCATTCCAGGAAGACCAGTAGGTCACAAGGAGCCCGGCCAGGCTCTAGACTCAATATTGTCCATAGTCTTAGTAACATTGTTGCAGCTCCCTCCTATTAGCATCAATGGAAGATGATCAAGACTTGTAACCAGATGTATCATAATGGTTATCCCATAGTAACATTTGTTCCTCCATGATATTCGTTCCTTGGATGGTTGGAATGTTTTGGAGGACTAAGTGACCATTCCCGGGTGTTTGTTACCACTCCCTGGCCATAGACTCTTATTACCAAAGACCATTATTATGACAATGACTTGTTGTCTTCTGCACTTGTCGCACAGACTTTGGTGTAGACTCGCTGAAGTTCTTTATTGTCCGTTTTTATGATGACAAAAGAAAGAAGAACATTTTGTCCCCACACCTGAATTTTGTAACTCCCTACGTCATATGAGCTGGTCCACCTTTCTTCTCACCTACCTCACGTCCAGCATATCTATATACACGGGCACTGGTATCTACATCTTCTAGCAACTGGTTTGTGGTTGTTCTAAGAGTGAAGCGGCTGAGGTATCCCACTGAATGTCCCCTTATTACAGACCACACCTCTATGTGCAGGTCCGATACCTTTTCTATACAACTAGTTCCACCCCCTAAATGTGCATTTGGAAGCCAAGGCTGTTCCCTGGTAGGTTCTGAGAGATTACTAATGGATTGCTTTATGGTAGATTCTGCATTGCTCTCTAGTAGGTCCTAGGAGACTACTGGTGCACTGCTTTCTGGTAGGGTCTAGGATGATACTGGTGCAATACTTCTTGGTAGGTTCTGGAAGGATACTAGTGCAATGCTTTCTGGCAGGGTCTAGGATGATTTTGGTGCATTGACCTCTGGTAGATTTTGGGAGGCTACTAGTGCACTACTTTCTGGTAGGTTCTGGAAGGATACTAGTGCACTGTTTTCTGGTAGGTCTTGGGAGGCTACCAGTGCACTGCTTTCTGGTAGGTCTTGGGAAGCTACTGGTGCACTACTTTCTGGTAGGTCTTGGGAGGTTACTAGTCCACTACTTTCTGGTAGGTCTTGGGAAGCTACTGGTGCACTACTTTCTGGTAGGTCTTGGGAGGCTACTGGTGCACTACTTTCTGGTAGGTCTTGGGAGGCTACTGGTGCACTACTTTCTGGTAGGTCCTGGGAGGTTACTGGTGCACTACTTTCTGGTAGGTCTTGGGAGGCTACTGGTGCACTGCTTTCTGGTAGGTCTTGGGAGGCTACTGGTGCACTAATTTCTGGTAGGTCCTGGGAGGCTACTGGTGCACTACTTTCTGGTAGGTCCTGGGAGGCTACTGGTGCACTGCTTTCTGGTAGGTCCTGGGAGGTTAATGGTGCACTACTTTCTGGTAGGTCCTGGGAGGTTACTGGTGCACTGCTTTCTGGTAGGTCCTGGGAGGCTACTGGTGCACTGCTTTCTGGTAGGTCCTGGGAGGTTACTGGTGCACTACTTTCTGGTAGGTCCTGGGAGGTTACTGGTGCACTAATTTCTGGTAGGTCCTGGGAGGTTACTGGTGCACTACTTTCTGGTAGGTCTTTGGAGGCTACTGGTGCACTGCTTTCTGGTAGGTCTTTGGAGGCTACTGGTGCACTACTTTCTGGTAGGTCCTGGGATGCTACTGGTGCACTGCTTTCTGGTAGGTCTTGGGAGGTTACTAGTCCACTATTTCCTGGTAGGTTCTGGCAGGATAATGGTGCACTGCTTTGCAGTAGATTCTAGGAGGCTTCTGTGATGCACAAGAGATTTGTTCTCTGAGCTTTCCCTGGAGTCTCTCGGATGTTCCAGAAGAGTTTGCTCTACTGTCACCTGTAATATAAGGAGTCTTAGAGCTTTTTTTATAGCAGACCTCCTATGTGTAAGGCAGGTATAGTGTCTCTGTATGGAGAATACTTTGTGCTTTCTTTGTGTCTGCGGTGTAATCTTGGCATCCAGGGACAGTCGGGTATAAAAGGATCTATAAAACCAGTACTATCTGCAGCTACGCCGGACGCTGTCGGGCTGATTCACCATCTCCCTGACACCGGGCACCTGGTTAGTGATGTCAGCCCTGTTGTCAGATGAGCCGGGATTCGAATTCTGTGAATTTTACAGTTCTCTAAACCACAGACTAATTAGTGAAGTGATTTGCTGCCAGATGAACTAATAAGGACACGGCAAGGTCATCACATGACCAGAGTCTCCGGATGAAGCCGCCATTAATCGTGGTGTCCGGACAGGTAACGATTCATCTCTTCCACTGTAGCGTGAGGGAGCTGGCACTCTGCACCGCGGCCGGAGGGCACTTTCAGCACAAGATCTCAGGAGGAGCCGATTGTACCCAGATTGGGCAGTCAAAGACAATAGATTGGAGAGTTGATTTGCATATTATTATAAGACCTGGAAATTTGTGCCAAATTCTAAAAATGTAACTAAAGGCATGTTCTTATCACTTGTTCTTAATATATAAGGGGTCAGCTCTGCCCCTGTGGTCTGGTGTCTGTACATATAATATAGGTGACTCCTTACTGGGAAAGGATTCACCATTGGAAAGTCAAAGCTTCTGGTGTTTGTGGAATTGTACTTGCCAATTGTTTATCCCCTTATGAAGTCCTCCTAAGATAAGTAAATGGTAAGTGGCATGGGCTCATTGTGGGCCAGACTTCTGCTCCTCATGGGCGTGTTTCTGCTCCAGTCATTGTCTGACCTTTACCTGCCAATGGGGGCAGCACTTACCACGCTACGAGTCATGGACTTGTCATAAGACCTTCTAGATGTCAATATAATACAAGTCTCAGCAGATGATACTGGACCTCTGGATGGTACTTCTTTTTTTCTTTTTTTTGGTGCTGCGCCCATCCTGAGGAACGTCTACTTTGTGGACTGCAGCGCTTAATCTTCTCATTGCTCCGATGGTCGGATATTCTCAGAATCATGATACAATGACTTTTATGTTTACCCTTCAATTGTTCTTGTCACAATGAAGGGGCCACAACACTGAATGGGGCTCCCGGCTACATTGACATGCTTGGTACAATGTATCTTGTGATATTATTTAGCTGTTACAATGTATTTGAGGGTGAAGCACAAGCTCTATATAGATGAAGGGGGGACCTCCAGAATAATCTCGTCTGGGGCCCCAAGGAGCCCTAGTTCCACACATTAGATAGGACCCATCTATAGGGGACATTGCACATGCTGCATTTATGGTTGCCCATGTAGCCTATATCCTACATATATAGTCTCATATCAGTGTCTTACCTTCCAGACTTCATGTTCATTACCCTTGAAGTTAGTCAGTAACTTTATTTTTTTTAATTCACTCCTGTTTCTACTCCAGCCAAAGCCGGTCCTGACTCCAATTCCGCAGCCTCGTCCAAATCTTCAGGTTGCTGTGGCTGGTTATAGACATACATGGGCCCTTATCTAGGGAATAACCTTCCAACATGGCCAGGAGAAGTCTGGTCTGAGACTCCATGACTGGTGGGAGTTGGATGGCATTTGGTTGATGTCCGCTATGGTGTGCATAGGACATCACATTTCTTGTGCTATATGGCGCCATTAGCCTATTTAAGACCTAGCGTTCCCATCAATGAGGTTGGTGTACGCTACTAGTGAGCGGACATTAGGGCGTAAGTGAAGGTGGGCTATAAAGGTGCTTAACGTGTCCATTAAACTGAGTGCTGTATTGCAATACCAGACACAACCTGTGGACAGGTGAGGTGCTGTTTTAGGAGCAGTATATAAAGGGATTGATGACGTCACCGCACCCCAGTATCCCGGCATTGCATCGGCTCGCTGTATTAGCTCATCTCCTGTTTTTATGATTGAGGACTTTCTGCAGAATTTTGCATTGAATGTGCGTCATGGGCACCATCAGGATATGTGGACGATGCCGCCGAGTCTGCAAACATCCGCCAAGGGTGCAACGCATCGGATATGTTATCTCTGACAATTAGGAGGTTTAACAAACAGAGGATTCCAGAACATCTGAGCCTTTATAATGAGCAGCTGAACTCTGAGGAGAGTCAGGAGGTGAGAACAGGGCTGAAGATAGGACATTTCAGGGACCGCCTGTGACAGCCAACCTGTACACCCCACTCCGTACATGTGACCGCCTGGGGGAGAGGTGGGAACCTTAAATCCTCCTAGTGGAACCATCTGCGCAACCAAATCTATTAGAAATGTAAAAGGGGCCTCCACCCAAACGCCCTCCTGGGCTCCTTACTGGTATTGCAGGGGTTGATGGTGGCGGGGTCTGTGTGACACCCATACCAGCCCTGATACTCCAGATATGGACTGTACCACTTACGTTTTCCATGGGGGGATATTAGCAACTCCTATGACAGCTACTGCTGATGAGTAGACCTCACCGGTCACACAGTTATAGTAAGGAATAATGGAAGCCTTCCCAGCACACCGCGGGGTATTCCAGACTGTCTGGGCTGTCATTTGGGTTATTTCTGACAATTATTGAGATTTCTACTGCATTTGGACAAGTCTTATTTTACTATTGATTGATGTCATCAGAGTTCGTGATGATGTCATCAGTTGGGATCTACAGAGATTGCATTGATCGTATTGATCCTTAGATATTATAGGTCCCATATCAAACCCCCAGGGCGCCTCTCCGTTAGATCCATATACACGTACAGCACTGGTCTTTAGATACAGGGACAGCACACTATACCCCTGCTTTGGTTTCTGTGTGTACACTCGGTGTTCCTCTTTTGTCATTGACCCCTATTGTAAATCTCCCGGCCATGTCTCCCTCACCTGACTGCCCCCTCTCCATGCCCGGTTGACAGCCGCGGGCGCCGCTCCCTGCAGACCGCTCCATGTGCCGACATCAGCATCCTCGGCTTATTACAGCAATTAGCTCAGGCCGCTATAAAAATATTACCGAACACCGGGGACTTATTACCTGCCGCACTGAGGTCGCCCGGGGACGCCGTCCGCTGCTCATCTCTTAGAATTCCTTGTGCAGCCTTTCCTAGAAGATGAGACGGGATCTGAACCTCGGGACACCCATTATAACCCACCCCCCCATTTATGTCATTAATAATGTATCCGTTTGCAGAAGAGAATTTTCACTTGATACTTTGTAGCAGCTTTTAAGGTGACCTTGTCTTGTATGGACGGGGATGGCCTCGCCTGATTGGCTGATAATAACCCAAAGTTTCCATGGAAGGATCTGGTATTCTTATTAAACTCGGCTACCTCGTGTTTGTCGCCTTCTTGTTCCTTCCTCAGGGGTCAATGCAAAGAGATTCCCACAATGTTCCCTCAAGGGCAGATGAAAGTGCAATGAAATAAAAAATTCGACAGATTAAAGGCCCAGACAGATAGTCCCTCCTATCTCTGCTTATGGCGTGGAGGAGGTCTTATGGGCTGATGGACTGTCCCTCCAATAGGGACCCAAAAGTTATAAGGTATGGTTTATGGAATGAACGGTGCAGATAGTAGTACCATCAATGTCCTAGTGTCTGAGGGGGGCGTAGAAGTCCGGCTGCCATGTCAGTAGACACGTCTCACCCCCGAATACTATAAGGAATCAGTAATGTTCTGCATTGCCATAGTCTCTTGTATTTCCTCTTTCTGATGGTTCCCCCATGGACAAGCCCTTGAAGGCCGCCTCTTTGCACATACAGCGCTATCATATCCAATACTTTGAGCCGTCATACACTGCACATACTGCACACATACACGGCTCGAAAGATTCTCTCTCAGACAGAAACAGCCCCAGGCAGTACATAGATAGAGACGTCCTGACATACACGGTTGTGATGGAAAGCTCCTACTTGGCTCCAGCAGGTGTCTTTGCTTCTCTTTGCTTGGCTTCTGCTCACTCCTCCACTTCCATGTCTATAGGGTTCTATCCAGAAGTATAACCTGAGTCCAGCGAGCTGCGCCCTGTCAAAACACAGTCCCCAAACTGCTGGATTTGTGAAAGGAGGGCCCCGATAATACAGCTATTGCCCTAGCGAGAGGCTCTAACAGCCCATTAGTGGTGCTGGGCGTGGATGCAGAAAAGGCCTTCCATAGGGTTGACCAGTCCTTCATATAGGCAGCCTTGACAGCATTTGGGATCCCGCAGTTCTTTATCTCAGCCATATCCTCCCTCTACTCCCAGCTCACACGCCTACGGGTTAATGGCACCCTTCCCCAACCTAATGCCACAAGACCAGGATGGCCACTTCGCCCACATTGTCGATACTCACCTTAGAGACTATGCTTCATGCGGTTCGCCAACACCCGGACATACACGGTTTTGTGGTAGGCTCCCACGCACTACAGTCTGTCGCATTCGCAGACAATGTGCTATTCCTGGTCACAAACCCAGAAACTGGTCTACCTGCACTACAATCTCTGCTGACACAGTACGGAGCCCTATCCAATTATAAGTCAACGAGTCCAAGCCTGAGCTTCTAAATATAACCATACCCCCCACCAAAGCTGCAGAAGTAAGGAGGACATCCCCCTATATCTGGAAAACGGACGTCATAACCTATCTTGGCATAAAGTTACCAAGCAGCATAGACTGTATTTACCCCCTAAATTTCCAACCCCTCCTACAGGAACTGAAAGAGCTCCTGAAGTCCTAGGACTCCCCCCCCCCCCCCACACCTACCTCCTACAAACCTATGTGGTCCCTAAAATCACTTCTGTCCTACAAATGCTCCCTGTTTATCTCCCACCTTCCTCCTTCCTTCATGTACATGGAAGGCCAAGCCCCCAAGACTAGCACATAAGCGCTGTCCTTGACCGCTCCCCTGAAGTACCCCATTGTTGGAGCACTGGCTGAGGCATACCACGGTTCTTCTCTGACAATACTTGTGGCTTCCCTCCAATGGATTGCTGTCCAAACACGATTTTGACCCTCTACTCAGGGGGGCTTTGTGAGGTGTGGCTTGACCATGGCCAGACACTCTCCCCTACTCCCTCATTGATCCTACCTGCTGACCTCCTGCCTGTAGTCGGTCAAGCCTCTTTCAACTTGCCCAAATCGAGACCTTTGGTCCAAATTTAAGGCACTTGCTTTACGGGATTTATTGCATGACGTTGTCCCGTTATCCCAAACCCAACGTAACTCTAAATTCCCGGATGCCACACTCGAGTTTCTCCACCATGAACACTTCAAAAAGACCATTGTAGAGATCCAAGCCCTGGGCCCAGCAGACGGGCTACTCACGGAATTTGAGATCCTATTCTCGTGTAAGCTCCCCTCAGCATGGAAACTGTTAACGGCACCTCTTCTCCTCCCCATTGTGCATATACTCAACATATCACTGTCCCCCGAGGATGTGATGTGTCCTCAGAGTCTCACATGGTTATTCTATATGTGTCAGAATACAGGAGTCTCACTACAAGATTTTGTCTCGCTGGTACAGAACCCCTGAATGACTCCACACTCACACTGGTTTGGCCTCCAAGACTGTTGTTGATGTCAAAAGGGTGTAGGGAGCATGTCCCATATTTGGTGGTCATGCGAGATGGTCAATCAAACCTTTCTGTGCTCAGGTCCAGACGTATCTGCGGCATTGGCTTGAGGACGGAGCTGCTGTTTCCCCAGAATGGGTACTCCTCTCGTGCCCAAGAAACAATATTCGTCACTCCAAGTCAATCCTACTAACCCATCTCATCGAAGTAGGAAAAGCTGTAATCCCCTTGTACTGGCTGCAGACCATTACACCTCCCACAGAAGTTTGGATAGACAAAGTCAACCAGACCTTGAGATTTGAGGAGTTGACTAGCTAGTCCAATAGAGCTCATAGCACATTTCTGAAAATTTGGTCTTTTCCTCGACTTTCCCGCCCATCTTCTCCCACCCCTCCCAGTTAGTCCTGGGACGTGGGTTGGGGCAAGAACCTTTATCAGTAGAACTTTCATAATGACCTAAAATCCACTAGTCTTTTTCCTCTCCCTGTCCATTCTTGGTACCCCCTCCTCATTCCTCACTTTCACCCTCTGCCATTCTCCTCTCAGTTTGTTACTCCATTCCACCCCACCTCCATCATCCTATAATACCTGGAATTTTGATGCTTATTGTGCTGTGCTTGCCGGTTCTCTTCTCTTAAATTAGCTCATCAATATCACATCAGTAAATTTGATCATTTGCACAGTGCCATGATCTAGTGCAAGTGTTGTCAAATGGTTGTTGACTCGGTCTCGGGAAGTCCTCCGGAGCTGAGTTCTCCTCTTAACCTTCTTTCCACGCACTGAATGTTGCTTTCATTTCATTGCCTTTTTGTTTGAGAAATTGTTGTATAAAATGTTAAAAATGTAGAAATCAAATAAAAGCGAGAATTACAAAGAAATACTACAGCGACCATTAAGGAGTTAGAAGTTATAATCCCAACCTGCACGGACCTTGTAGCTTATCACCTCCCTCAAAGGTAGAAAAGTGATGGGCGACGTAATGAAAAACATTGCCAAGTGGTGGCTCCATAGTATGGTTGAGCTTCTAGTCCTCAGAGGCCTAGTGGATCTTCTTATCCTTGGTAATCTAGTTGATCTTTTTGTCTTTGGTAGCATTGGTAAACTACTAGTCCTTGGTAACATAGTGGATCTTCTAGTCCTTTTGAACATCTAGTCCTTGGTGGCATTGTTGATCATCTAGTTCAAGGTGGCTTAGTTTAGTCCTGGGCACCATTGTTGTTCTAGTCCATGATGAGATGATTGATCTTCTAGTCCTTAGGAGTATAGTATATCTTCTAGTTCCTGATGGCATAGCTGATCTTCTAGTCTATGGGGACATAACCAATCTTCTAGCTCGTGATGGTATAGTGGATCATCTAGTCTTTTTGAACATTTCGTCCTTGGTGGCATTGTTGATCTTCTAGCTCATGATGGCTTAGCTAGTACTGGGCCCCATTGTTGTTCTAGTCCATGATGAGATGGTTTATCTACTAGTCCTTAGGAGTATAGTTAATCTTCTGATGGCATAGCTGATCTTCTAGTCTATGGTGACATAGCCGATCTTCTAGTTCCTCATGGCTTAGCCCATCTTCTACCTCTTCATGGCATAGCCGATCTTCTGCTTCCTCGTGGCATAGCCGATCTTCTGCTTCCTCGTGGCATAGCCGATCTTCTACTTCCTCATGACATAGCCGATATTCTACTTCCTGATGGCATAGCCGATCTTCTACTTCCTTGTGGCATAGCCGATCTTCTACTTCCTCGTGGCATAGCCGATCTTCTGCTTCCTCGTGGCATAGCCGATCTTCTACTTCCTCATGACATAGCCGATATTCTACTTCCTGATGGCATAGCCGATCTTCTACTTCCTTGTGGCATAGCCGATCTTCTACTTCCTTGTGGCATAGCCGATCTTCTACTTCCTCATGGCATAGCCGATCTTCTACTTCCTTTTGGCATAGCCGATCTTCTACTTCCTTTTGGCATAGCCGATCTTCTACTTCTTCATGGCATAGCCGATCTTCTACTTCCTGATGGCATAGCCGATCTTCTACTTCCTGATGGCATAGCCGATCTTCTACTTCCTTGTGACATAGCCGATCTTCTACTTCCTTTTGGCATAGCCGATCTTCTACTTCCTTTTGGCATAGCCGATCTTCTACTTCCTGATGGCATAGCCGATCTTCTACTTCCTGATGGCATAGCCGATCTTCTACTTCCTGATGGCATAGCCGATCTTCTACTTCCTGATGGCATAGCCGATCTTCTACTTCCTGATGGCATAGCCGATCTTCTACTTCCTGATGGCATAGCCGATCTTCTACTTCCTCGTGGCATAGCCGATCTTCTACTTCCTTGTGGCATAGCCGATCTTCTACTTCCTGATGGCATAGCCGATCTTCTACTTCCTTGTGGCATAGCCGATCTTCTACTTCCTGATGGCATAGCCGATCTTGCAGTTCTTGAGGTAGGAGGACAGAGGTACAATCATTGGATTGCAGTGACTTCAGTACTTACAAGAATAAATAATGCTCCCAGTTCACTGCTCGGTGGAGATTCACATCTTTATCTTGTATTGCATTTTGTTTGAAGATCTGAAACAAGTGTGATAAATATGCAAAAACAGTAGGGGGCAAATATTTTTCAATGCATTATTCATCCGACAGTCAGCTCTGCTTCATCTGCGCACAAACAACCTGTGGTATTTTTAGCCCGAGCTCACAGCATGGATTCAGATTTCTGCTCTTGGACATGACTCCGGCCGCGCTCTCATTGAAGGATATGGGGTAATACTCAGGATCTAGTAACGTTAGATTCCTGTGTCCTGTGGAGTTATAAGCCCTGGATGTGACATGGAAGTGCATGACTCCTGCGGGGCATTACTGGGCAATATATTCAATCAAGTGACTCATTGTCCACCTATATACTGACAAGCATGTTCATGGCTGTAGCTGTGGTGTACAGTCCCTCCCTGTAATAACCCCGTACTATGATTGACTATATATAATGCACATGTAGTCCCTGCCCCCACACATTCCATATAGTCAGCGGCTATATCCTAGTGGGTGACGCGGTGGCTCGCAGGCCTGTGGTGACTCTCACGGCTTCAGGCTCTTAGTAACAAGTGGAATCGCCATAACAGTTGTAAATATAACTCTAGTGTATGCCGAGCAGAGGACGTCCATGAATTGTGTCTATAGGTGATGACCGTACAGAAAACTCTGCCCCGGACATAACATTGTGGCAATTATTGATTCAAAGCAAATAAAAAGGAAAAAGTTGAAAAAATTGATTTTGTTCTATCTGGGCCAGATGGGCATTGTCGTCCCTGCCGTCCGGTATCTACTAATTTTGTATTGACCCTTCCGTGAGACCTGATGCCTCTTTACCCATGGTGCTAGGTCATCGATGATCTGCTCTAGGTGGTTCCAGTCAAGTCGGGGTACGCAGGGTCTACACATCGGGGAAGTTTATCAACAGGGAAACTTCACAAGTCTTGGCTTAAGTCTATATTGGGATAATTTGTGGCAAATTGATCAAATGTTGCCCAATGTTTCGAAAACTTTGGCGCATCTAGAACCCAAACACATGTGTCCCAAGATGTGACTTGACTCTCTACGTCACCCGATGACTGAAACTGATGACTGATCAATCCGGAGGACAGACAGCTAGATGGGCTGACCATGGACACTTTCCCACCTACTCTTCAAAAGTTGAGCAAGTGGTTTAAAAAGTATTTTTAAAAAAATCACAAAATTTTTGAGCACTTGAGCTCATAAAGTCATAATTTCTTATGTTACTTCTTAAGAATCCATCCCCTCCCCCGATGTATTAACTAACTTCTCATTGGTCTTGACTCTTCTTGATTTGGCGCCATATATGGGATAATCCGATGACATCATACATGAATTATACTCAATACCTTCGCATTGGATGGGATACATGTAACCGCGATATCTGGCAACAATGACTATGATATCAGGGTCACTCATTGAAATGTTATACTTGGCATCGGCTATAACAGGGGTGCCCAATACGTCGATCGCGATCTACTGGTAGATCGCAAAGGACGTATGGGTCAATCACGGGATGCAGGGATCCCCGGTGTCTGCTAGCTCACAGTGCAGGCTGAGAGTCATCTCCTGACACTGGCAGGTGGGGCTGCCGTAGCCCCAGCCTGCCAGTGTCCAGAGATAACTCTCAGCCTGTGCTGTGAACAGACACCGGGGATCCCTGGGCGGCCACAGAACGCCGTCTCCTGCTCTCACGATCCGTTCGGCCCTGCCCACATGCCTGTCCCCGCCCACAGAAACGCCCCATCCCGCCCATAAGCCCGCTCAGTCCGCCCACAGGCCCACCTTGACCCCGCCCACAGGCCCGCCCCCGCCCTAGTAGATCTTTTGCCTTGGTCAGCTAACAAAGTAACTCACATGCTGAAAATGTGTGAGCACCCCTGGGCTATAACCTTAATATTTCATGGCATGGACCTCTGAAACTCGGTGACATCTTAATCTGTTATTGGACTTAAGTCTCTAGTGATCCTGAGATCGGTCATTGCTGATACTTAGACTTACTTGTTAGTTATTCGGTTCATGACATCACTTGGCTTTAGTTGTGACATATATATATGACATCATCAGGACATGGACTTATTACCATGGTCCTTTTTAGTTAGATCCTTATCCACCATTGCTGATCCTCAGTCTTTGTGTTCCTTTCCTTGGCGTCAGATATGACCTTACTATTTGACATCATCTGGACATGGATTTATTATATTAATTCTCTTTAATGAGATCCCCATTAACCCCGATCTCCGTGGATCTTATCCCGAGCCTTAGTCATTGTATGCCGTCCCTTGGCGCCCGCTATAGCACTGCTATGGGATATCAGAGGCGGCTCCGGAGATGTTGATCTTGGCTTTGGACCGGCTATCTTTAGCGTTCATCTGTGATAAATCTCAGTTAGTCTTGATATCAGTTGTTAGTAAAATTCTGTTTCGTTCTACTTTGGCGTCGGATATGACTCTCGTATCTGATCTGAGATTTAGACTATATTTAACAGTGTTTAGACAAGATAAAAAATTTTCTTGATATCAATAAAAGCGAATGTACAGTTGATATCAGATGGCGGAGATAGAGAAGTTAGCATGAGTCACGCTTCTGTTATATTTGGCATCGGCTTTGGTATGTTAGACATGGAAACTCGACTCGGTAACGACACTGCTGAGCCTGGCATCGGACCAGATAAAATAATCTTAATTTCATACATAACACTAATAAGTTTATCAGTCGCCGATTCTACTTGGCCATCGTCATACTTGGCACCAGAGAGGTCTTGGACAATTCTCATCACTTGTGACTTACACTAGTTGTTTTTTATTCTATTTTTTATTGTCTTCCTTTATCGTGTACAATTATTTTACCTACAATTCTAAATACATTTTAGATTTTAATGGTAAATTTGAAATCTAAAAATATCTTAAAATTTAAATTTAGGGAAACAAAAAGTTTTCTATTAGATTATATAGTAATCCTATTTAAAATGTATTTTAAACTTTAATATTTCAATGTTTTTTTTCAGTTTCTTCTACGAGTTCAGGTTCATTGTTGTTGTATCCTCTCATACTGGTAGAGAGGGCTTTGGACTCTTTTAGGCTCCAGAGCTCGGGTGTAACCCAAATTTTTGCACCCCCCTTTAAGAATTTCCCTAAAATGTCAACAATTGAATTCCAAATTTCTAATCTCTTTTCTACCTGGGTAACATCCCAGTCCCATCTTCTTGGGGACATTGATACAAGGTTCTGCCTTCTAAGCTTTCAATATTAATTACAACTTTTAACAATCCTTAAAAATCTTGTTCGGTGGGTGCGGCGGGGGAAGAATTTTTGTTCCTTGCCTGAAGAAAATGACTTATCTGCTGTCTGATCTCTGCACACGTCTCATCTCTGAATCTCTCCTTCATACGGTATAATTTTAGAGAATTTTCCTCGTCACATCAGTCACAAAGAACAGAGAACTGGAAAGACAGCGGCGGTGCAAGAAAAAAAAAAGACAAGTATTGGGGGCAGGGTGATATCTTTCTCAAAAACTGCGGACTAAAATCACAGCCTAAAATTTAAGGCCAGTTGTTCGTTGTGTGTAAGTCAAGGAGTTAATATTCTGTTACCTGTAGTAGGAATTAAAGAAAGTTGTTTTTGTAATTTTTGTTTTTTTTCATTTTTTTTTTTTTTTAATTTTGTTTTGGAATTTACTCTTATTTTTTTTGAGTATTTTTGTAATTTTTTATTTTACTGATGACATTTTTAAGCCCAAGAGAAATTTTACATTTTCAACGGTAAACCTACAAGTTACAATACAAATAATTTATAGTATTAAGTTAGTATAAAACAATTTTTTGAAAGAAATTGTATTAAATATTTTCTTACCGAATTACTTCTTGTTTGTATTACAGATTATTTCTCTTACACAACAGTGCAGTATTTTTGAGTATTTTTGATTCTTTGATCGTATCCCTACCAAATCTACAAAACAAAATCTATTTTTTGATTTTCCTTGCAGAAAGAAGAGCTAATCCACCACCATGCGTCGTACTCGTATTGAGCGTGAACCCTCTAGGACATAGTGCGGAGGTTTTCACCTTTCATGGTGTTTCAGGTGCTCTGTTCATAATTACATATTTGTGTGACCTCCAGAGTATTTCTTGGCTCGGGAGACTTCTCTTCGTCATTCTCCCGCCGGGTTCTGGCAGGTAGAAGGTTTGCAGAAAGTCTACCGCCAACCAGTTTTGGTTTGTGTTATATGTTCTCCGCCATCCCTTCCACCTTCACGAACTGAACAGTAATTGTTTGTTTCGTGCACAAGTCGTGGAAAGATTATAGCCGCGAATGGGGAAAATAAACCTCGACTTGCCCGAGTCTAAAACCTGGTCATTTTTACAGCGCCAAGAAAACTAAATTATATTAAATGAACTCTTGTAAATTAGGATTTATGGAGAGAATCGAAGGTGGGAAAAAGCCTCTTTCTCCGGGATGGTTGAGGAGAGAGCGTAGGAGATTAGGTTTTCTTTTTTTTCCCCCCCAAATGCTCCTGAAAGGTGTTATATTTACAAGCCTGGCAATGAACTCTCCCCATTGATCTTGGAATCTGTACAGTAGAATGAACAGCTGTGTAAGCTTCCCCCCACACTCCCTCATTAACATGCCTTCCTTGTTCTCCAAGGGACCACCTCTGGCTGGTGGTGAGAGAACAGCAGCACTTCCATGGTCCTTGCCTTCTGTATTCACTTACATGTAGGACATAACGCTCTTCTTTGAAGGACATCATGTTGGCTTTCCCCAAGATCGTAGCGCCAACGCTTGTGGACCACCTGTAGCTTTCCAGCTGTAGTCTGTTGCTGCTTGACACGTATACGGGGATTGCAAAACAAATGCGACCGAATCAGATGATTCAATGGCTTACTAGATCTCGTCTTCACAAATGTCTTGTGTTCCTGGTAGTTTGACCTCTCAAAGTTTTTGTGGACCATTTATATGTAGTTGAAATTCCAAAAATAATGCTTCATAACTTGCAAATCTTTGCGGAATATAAATCCAAATTAAGAGAATATGAAATTATTTTAGGGTTTCTAGGGTTCTAGATCATGTTGGCCATTTCCCGACTTATGACCTATTGATGGCCATTGACCAGTTTTGTAGGTCTTGTTTAAAGAGAATAGTAAAGTGAATGTTTTGACATCTTATAGAAGGTTATCCAGTGACTTCAATTTTACAAAAAGTTCCATTTTACAAAAAGTTGAGATTTTAATTGTCCGGAATCTTATTTTGGAAAAGTTCTACATTAAGGCAAGACCTTCCATTGTATTGTTTAGAGTAGTAAATGGAATATTAGAGGGGTTAAGAGTCTACAAAGACTCAGTGTCTTGTTTTACGAGGATAGTACATTGACTGTTTTTGAGGTCACCTGTTGTAGAAGGTTATCCGGTGACATCACATTAACAAAAAGTTCCATCTTACAAAAAGTTACAAAAGTTGGTGTGACCGGAATCTTCTTTCACAACAAAGTTCTGAGATCAGGAGAATTCCTTTTGTTTGTACATTCCAGTGCTCGTAAGTTGAGTATTAGAGGGGTTAAGAGCCCACAATGAGTTGGTGTCCTATCGTGAGGGTGGAAATATTAGTTGTTGAGATTCCGGAAGCCTCTCGTTCTCCTCCTCTCCTCTCATCCATTGCCACCAGTTTCAGTTTAAAGCCTTGAACAGAACCCAAACTGTGTTGTGATTGCTCTCCCCGGTCTCGCTGTGGACACGCTTTTTTGTTTTTATGAGGTCTCACAGTGGAGCTCTCTGCAATTAGCTTTGAATAAAGTCTCAGGTAGCTGTAGACGTGAGCTCGTTCCCCCAACGCACCTATTTAAGATAAAAGACTCCAGAGATACTATCTCCTCTTTTTTTTAAAATATATATGTTTCTCTTTATCCTGGGTTCCCGGTTGCGCCATGGAAATCTGCTCGGTGGGGGGAGTAGGTTGGACTGTGAACAAGCGTCGCAGCGGTGGGAGGGCGTTGATGAGAGCCGTGTGTGTCTTTTGGAAAAAGAAATCCCAGACAGACTCCAGTGCGCTCGAAATAGATTGAAAAACGGTGGCGTGTTAGTTAAAATAAGGGGAAAATGTGGAAGTGAGACCAGTTCAATTTGGAGCCATTTCGCATGACAAAAACAATGAAAGCGCTCGCGTTTTATGGGAGCTTTGGGCAATGCGCGTGCCAGGAACTAGCGAGGGGTGCAAAGATCAAAAGCGATCGAGAGCTTGGAAGCTAAAGCCAAAAAATTTGTGATGAGGGGGAAGGAAAAAAAAGAGGGAGGGGAATTATGGGTTGAGCAAGGGCGAACGGGAAATTGTTTGAAATTGGGCTTCTTTCCATCCTTTTGATTTTGGGGGCCAAGTGACGTTGATGTGGCACGGAGGTCCAACGCTACAACGTGGGCCTCCATTGAGAATCTCCGGATATGGAGTTCTTCGCGCAAATGGCTTTCATTTACCATCTGGTTGTAGTTTTATCGCCATACCATTAAGCAGCTTTATGAGAACCTCTACTCCTTGAACCTCTTGAAGGCCACATTGGAAAGTCTTTAAGGCGCAACGTGCAACTCCCCGATCGACCGCCACATTATCTTCCAGGTCATAATTTTGAGTCGGAAACCAAGCCAAGTACGCTAGTTGGTTCGAACTGTGTATTGAACAGAAAAGACTTGTCCTAAGTTGACTCCTACTCTTAGGAATGGGCTAATTAAAAAACATTGCCAGGATCCGACTAATTCCTCCGAGATTGCTTGAAATCTGGTTTGTTTTTATTTAGCTAACTTGTACAGGATGTGTGAACCTAGCCCAGTTCTTTCCACTCAGAGATCACAGGGCGCTATGACATTGATAAATTTTTTACATATTGTGTTGCAAATCAAAAAACATGAGAAGAGAGCGAGGGAGCGCGAGAGATTATAAATGCAGAGCGTATGGCATCGTGTTAACCATTTAGCAGATCTATATGACTTTAGGATTTCTGGTTCTGTTGCGGAGAGCTTGGCTTTTCATGGCCTCATGGTGTGGGAGAGGCGAGCGCCTGATTTACGATGGCCTCTGGAGCCTTTCATTGTGTTTTGCTTTTGGAAGATGATCTTATATTTTACTCGTGAGGGTTTCTGGGCTAAAAAAATTGCCGAAAGAAATCTAAAAAAGTAGAGTGTTGTCATGTGGAGAAAGATTTGTATGATCGGCCCCAAAAATGAGTGACTTTTGTTGTATATTGGCCGTGTGGTGAGTTGGCGCAGCCCATTGGGAGAACATGTATTGTTTAATGGAAGTGGAAAGAGGAAATGGATGAAAGACCATCGCAAGAATCCTGAAGACCACGAGAAGATCCAACGTGAGGCAGAACATGCCGGAAGATTCATAATCTAGAATCAATGACCGGTGAAGACTGATATGAGGCATACAACAACATCATGGACAGACTCTCTCATGGGTTGTCCTCTGAGGTTTCCAGCTTCATTTCCACAGAGAAACCTTCTTTTGGGGAATCCCTACCCCCATTCAGGCTTCCAGTAGTGTTGGTGTATGGATGGCTCTAGCATGAAGTCATTCTATATTCTAGTGAGAGATTTTGGATTTGTTGCCTCATTCCAAACCTCTACAAGCAGACTTACATCAGTTGTCCATCTTATGATAGAGCTGCCAGGTCTTGGGGGAGGCCCCTGACTTGGGTCCAAGTAACCCTTAGGCAGGATTCACACAGGAATCCGCCTGCCAAAACAACTCCCATTGACTTCAAAGGGAGTCACTCACTTCTTTCTTCCGCTAGCTAGTGGTGGAGAAAAGAAGTGAGATGTCCTGCAGTGCGAGACTCTCTCCCAATCAGGCCCATTCATTCAGGCCTAATCCAGAGCAGAATGCCGTGACGGGATGTGGATGCACTGCATTGGTATTCCATCGCGGCTAGCTGCACGGTATGTGCACATGTAGAATCCAAGGTGCAGAAAAATTCAGCAATATGTAACAAATTTGGGAAAACTGAAATCAGAAATATCATAAAAGTTTTTAATTTTAAGAAAATTCTAAATGTAAAGTTACAAAGAAATGTTTTCCAAGGATCAAAGTTGAAATTTTTTTTGTTACAAATTGTGAGAATAATTGTGCGTTCCGTCGGCCGGCGGAGGTGTCTGTGTTGGCAGTAATTGATATGGAGATGAAATGATAAGCCGGGTTCTCGATAGACGCTGATATTCCACAGACACATTTAATTTTCGGCATATTACCGCCCGGAGCGCAGGCAGAGCAGACGAGGGGCGTTATGGATGGATTTCATTTTAGGAAAGACTTAACATGTATTTAAATATGAAATGTGGTCGCAACAAAGATTTAATAAAAGAGCTAAATCGAGCTTAAATGAAAAGCCGAAACCTCCGCAACGGCGGTGACTACCGATGACACACTAGAGACGCCGCCAGAGTCAGAATATTACGGTAATTGATATAGACGGTGCGGAGCGAGAGGACAACTAGTCCCAGCAGCAAAGTCATAGGAACAGAGCAGAGTCCTAAAATCTCTGATCGCACCGTCGTACAGAGAAGCGATAGAACAAATGCATAGAACAATGCAGGTATATCCATCCATCTATCTATCTATCTATCTATCTATCCATCTTTCTATCCATCCATCCATCTTTCCATCCATCTTTCTATCCATCCATCCATCTTTCCATCCATCTTTCTATCCATCCATCTTTCTATCCATCCATCCATCTTTCTATCCATCCATCTTTCTTTCCATCCATCCATCTTTCTTTCTTTCCATCCATCCATCTTTCTATCCATCCATCTTTCTATCCATCCATCTTTCTATCCATCCATCTTTCTATCCATCCATCTTTCTATCCATCCATCTTTCTATCCATCTTTCTATCCATCCGTCCACCCATCCATTCATCCAACCATCCATTTTTCCATCCATCCATCTTTCTATCCATCCATTTTTCTATCCATCCATCTTTCTATCTATCCATCCATCCATCTTTCTATCCATCCATCCATCTTTCTATCTATCCATCCATCCATCCATCTTTCCATCCATCCATCTTTCCTTCTATCCATCCATCCATCTATCCATCCATCTTTCCATCCATCCATCCTTCCATCCATCCATCCTTCCATCCATCCATCTTTCTATCCATCCATCTTTCTATCCATCCATCTTTCTATCCATCCATCTTTCTATCCATCCATCTTTCTATCCATCCATCTTTCTATCCATCTTTCTATCCATCCGTCCACCCATCCATTCATCCAACCATCCATTTTTCCATCCATCCATCTTTCTATCCATCCATTTTTCTATCCATCCATCTTTCTATCTATCCATCCATCCATCTTTCTATCCATCCATCCATCCATCCATCTTTCCATCCATCCATCTTTCCATCCATCCATCTTTCCTTCTATCCATCCATCCATCTATCCATCCATCTTTCCATCCATCTTTCTATCCATCCATCTTCCTATCCATCCATCCATCCATCCATCTTTCTATCCATCCATCTTTCTATCCATCCATCCATCCATCCATCTTTCTGTCCATCCATCTATCCATCTTTCCATCCATCCATCCATCTTTCTACCCATCCATCTTTCTATCCATCCATCCATCCATCCATCTTTCTATCCATCCATCTATCCATCTTTCCATCCATCCATCCATCCATCCATCCATCTTTCTATCCATCCATCTTTCTATCCATCCATCCATCTTTCTATCCATCCATCCATCTTTCTATCCATCCATCCATCTTTCTATCCATCCATCCATCTTTCTATCCATCCATCCATCTTTCTATCCATCCATCCATCTTTCTATCCATCCATCCATCCATCTTTCTATCCATCCATCCATCCATCTTTCTATCCATCCATCTTTCCATCCATCCATCCATCCATCCATCCATCTTTCTATCCATCCATCTTTCCATCCATCCATCCATCCATCCATCTTTCTATCCATCCATCCATCCATCTTTCTATCTATCCATCCATCCATCCATCCATCCATCCATCTTTCTATCCATTCATCCATCCCTCCTCTTGCACCCTTTGCCGTCCCGCTGGGCAGTAATTTTTGCCGCTCCTTCTATTTTCCGTGCAGTTGCGACATTGAGATACAATGCGTTCTGAGCGGATTATCTCCGTATCCTGGCGGTATTATAATGTACGTTAACCCCGTGCGTCCCTGTAAATCTCCCATTACCACTGTGTGATGCGATGGGTGACGTAAGTCGCATTACACGCTTTGTAATGTTTGTGGTGCTGCAGGGACTATTGTTGCGGCGCGGTCGGCGAGTGACTAATTACGCCGTTCGTTAACATCTGCACAATATGGAGGGAGATTATTTCACGTTATTAAGTTCTCTGTGAGTTTCGGGGGTTTATTCCAGGTCAGAGCCGGAGGTGGAGGCAGAAGACGCAGAACTTCTAATGTTCCTATCAAGGAGAGATCCAGCGCCGAGCGCCGCTCCGACATGTCACATATAAAGTGCAGCCTAACCATGCGCGTGACATTGTCAGCAGTCTGATCGGCGTGCCGGGGCGACGTGTCACTCAGGAGAGAGTCTCAGCCGCTCTATGGCGCACCGTGGGGGGGGGGGAGAAGTTTCTCCCACCCCTCCCCTCATTCTCTGATAAAACTTTAATGTTCTATCAACTTTTCTTTTTATCTCTGAGATTAATTCTATGGCCTGAGCAGTAATGACCTCACATAAGTGCAGCGCCCCCCGCCGCCTGTGCCGCCGGTGACAGCTGACACCGGGACAGACTTACTGGCAGGCCTCTTAAAGGGGATGATCACGTTTTGTGTAAGTTTCAGGAATTACATTTCAGAATAATGAAATGTTTGTTTTGGTGTGTAACATTGCTGGAGGCGGCCATATTGGAGATGTAGACTTCCTTCCTGTGCTGCGGTATAGACGGTGCAGCAGGGTGTGTGTGCTTTATGGCAGCTGCAAAACATGGCAATATATGAAGAGATGTCACAGATTATTACACTTCTAGGAAGTGACAGAGTAGAGCCCCTCCCCCAGAGTCCATAGGATGACGGTGATGCCTCTACTTACCCCGCCCTCTAATGAGATGACTGTGCTGACCTCACCCAATAATAATCAGATGACTGTGCTGACACCATCCTACAATAATAATGAGATGACTGTTTTGACCTAATAATAATAATAGGATTCTGCTGACCCCATCCTATAATAATAATGAGATGGCTCTGCTGACCTCTGTCTCTAATCATACGTTAATGCCTCTACTTAGCCCGCCCTCTAATGAGATGACTGTGCTGACCTCTGTCTCTAATGGTGAAGCCTCTGCTGACCCTGCCCTCTAGTAACCCTGACATGGCACGTCTCATTATGTCCCAATCTGTTCGGTAAAGCTGACATGCAGATAACCTCATAGTATTTGTCAGTGTAATAACTGCGATATTTCTGGCTCTTTTTCTACAGCTACGGACAATAAAGTCTTATAACCCAAATCATTTTCTGCCGATACGTTCTCTTTAACCCTTTGTGACCACAGGATGTCCCTCCCCATCTGCAGACACCCCTGTGCTTTGTTACCCTTCCCCCGCCCGGTACAGACTGCTCAGTTCTGAATCTGACTCGGGGCCCCTGACCTTAGGAGGTGAATGATAAGAGAGAATCGGCCATGTGGCTCGGAGTCTTCTCTCTGCAGTTTACGCCCCACTGAGATAATTTGTGTTTCTCGACCTGTGTAGAGTTAAGTCTTCTCCTTGGCTGTGCTGTATCCGAGCCGCGCGGCTCCTCCGGTGATAGATTAGACGGAGATACTGTATAATTAAACAGCCATTTTGTATGTGTCTCCGGCGCTCGCACTACAAGGTTAGACCCTTCTACTAACTCAATTCTCCCGGCAGGTGACAGACAAATTGTTTATAAACTGTGAGATGCCCCGCGGAGCCCGACGAGAAGAACCGAGCCGCAACCGGTGGGGGCCACCACCACCAGCAACAGGGATCTTCACATCTCTCCAATGATATCATGTATGGTGGTGCGGGGTGGGAAGACCTGTCTGTGACCCCCTGTCATGGTGCTCCTGGGCCTTCCACATACAACCCGTGGACAGGTGGGGGCGCTGTTTCTAGAATAAAGTCTGGAATAATATTTGGCCCAGCGGTCTCCAGCCTGTGGCCCCCGAGCTGGTGGAAAACTACAAACCCCAGGATGTGGCAGGTCAGAAGTTCAGACGATGGTCACTCATTAAAGGGGATGTCTCAAGACTGAAATGTATCACTAATCCACAAAATGCATGAAGAGAGTCTAAGCAGACAAGGTCAACATGGTCATCTCCCCCCTCCACCACCACCATCATGCTTGACTATGACTTAGCTGTAGCTCATCCTTTGGTCCTCCATCTTAAGACACTTTTCACTTACCCGGTGAGTGCGTTTCAATCTCAGGACAATCCCTTTTGGGTGTATAGTAATGGGAATGCCCCTGATGCCCCACATGTGACCCCTCCCCCCCAGTAGCTCTCCAGACACCCCTGGTTTTGAGCTCACCATTGACCGTGCTAGTGACAACAAGACCTTTGTGTCCTTTGTGTGATCCTGTAGTTCAGCTCTGTATCTTTCATCGCTGTAATATTTGTGATTTTCCTTCCAGAGATGTCTTCTGGATTAGACTTGTGGAATCGGCTGGGATCGAACTAGAAAAGGTGTTTGTAATCTGTAGGTTTTAGATTTTTATGCTTCTTGGTTGGTTCTTGTACGTTTTCTCTCGCTGCACCTTCCTGGTGTAATGTCAAGCTGTGCTCTGTTCTTTTGCAGCTCCCTCTCCCCTTTCACAGCATAGTGCAGCTCCCTCTCCTCTCTGACTGCATGATGCAGCTCCCTCTCCTCTCTGACTGCATGATGCAGCTCCCTCTCCCCTCTCACTCCATGCTGCAACTCCCTCTTCCCTCTCACTCCATGCTGCAGCTCCCTCTCCCCTCTCACAGCATGCTGCAGCTCCCTCTCCCCTCTCACAGCATAGTGCAGCTCCCTCTCCCCTCTCACTCCATGCTGCAACTCCCTCTTCCCTCTCACTCCATGCTGCAGCTCCCTCTCCTCTCTGACTGTATGCTGCAGCTCCCTCTCCCCTCTCACAGCATAGTGCAGCTCCCACTCCTCTCTGACTGCATGATGCAGCTCCCTCTCACTCCATGCTTCAGCTCCCTCTCCCCTCTCACAACTTTCTGCAGCTCCCTCTTCCCTCTCACTCCATGCTGCAGCTTCCTCTTCCCTCTCATAGCATTCTGCTCCCTCTCCCCTCTCACAGCATACTGCAGCTCCCTCTTCCCTCTCATAGCATTCTGCTCCCTCTCCCCTCTCACAGCATACTGCAGCTCCCTCTTCCCTCTCACTCCATGCTGCAGCTCCCTTTTTCCTCTCACTCCATGCTGCAGCTCCCTCTTCCCTCTCACAGTATTCTGCTCCCTCTCCCCTCTCACAGCATACTGCAGCTCCCTCTTCCCTCTCACTCAATGCTGCAGCTTCCTCTCCCCTCTCACTCCATGCTGCAGCTCCCTCTTCCCTCTCACTCCATGCTGCAGCTCCCTCTTCCCTCTCACTCCATGCTGCAGCTCCCTCTTCCCTCTCACAGCATGCTGCAGCTTCCTCTCCCCTCTCACACCATGCTGCAACTTCATCTCCCTCCTCCCTGGGATATATCTTTTACTTGACAACTTTTGACGTAAATTCCTGGAATTTTTATTATACAGTCTTTTGGGGTTTCTTTCTCTATTTTTGCTGCAGGAAGTGATTTTTTTCCAGCCCAAAACTGATTGTACAGTCGTAGTCCTCCACCAGCCGGGCCTCATAGTGTTGACATGTCCTCATTGCATGCGTAGTTAGCATTAGATGTTTGGTGCACAGGCGGCGTCTGCAGATTATGCAAACAGCTCTCACAGATGACAGAGTTCTCTATAATTTCTCTGTCGAGCCAATCACGCAGCTGCTAATCAAAGCCACATTACAGTCCGCGCCGATCTCTGCAATTCTACATTCACGCAGAGTCTCAGGTGATTTGTTGTAGGCGCTGAGTGGTGAGAAGACGGGATAAACTGTAAGCTCCTGTGCTCATCACTTACTCATTACCAGGTGTCTACCGCGTACACATCTCAGGAAATGGGTCTTAAAGGGGGGCTCTTAGTTATTAGACTTGCTTACAATGTTGTAGTGGGGTCCTGTGCTTGTGATCCTAAAGACTGTAGGACATGGGTGGTGATGTGCATTGGTTGGTGTGGAGTCCGGGGGCATAGCGGGTAAGGTGGGGAGGGCTAGAGGTGCATGTACCAGGAGGTGCCAACAAGCATCTCATCCAGGTTTAGGGCAGCAATCTGCACTTCTGTCCAAGGTGAAGGAAAGTCCAGATCAGCTCTGGAACGTTCGGCCATTAAGAATATCCAGTATCTAGATATAATGTATCTCAGCCACTCACCAATGTAACAGTATAGCAGATGTCGGAACTGTAAATATGGCGCCCCCTCAGAGGATGGGCCGGTGCTATACTTGTCTTATACAGCAGAGACCCAGTGGCAGTGCCTGTGACTGGAGGGATCTACTATATGACCACAGGCGCTACACCCAGCAGATCCCATAGTCCGACGCGACCGCGGAATCTGAGCTTGTTTCAGATATGTTTACTTTTGATTTCCTCGCAAGTGGTGAAATACCAGGAGACATTGGGGCGCTGCGGTAGCCGGCAGCCTTCTGGAGGTTCCTAGGCCTGCCATAGCAGGATCACTATTGAGACCGGCATGTGGCAGAACTCAATAGGAGTACAGGGACTTTACCATAGACTGTAGTACAGTAGGATTACAAGTTCAAACCTCCTAATGGGGATAAAAAAATAGTAAAGACTTTATTTCTTACGTTTTTGTTTTTGTTTTTTAATTTCTTTTTTCTTTTTTTTTTTCAAAAAATTCTGATTAACAAAATATAAAAATTGTAATCACCTTGAATACGAATTAGACAAACAAAAATAAAGAAAATCATTAGACCTCACAAAATGCCTGAACAATATAAACGTATCGCTCCCAGAAGATAGAAGAATGTAGAAGAACTTTCCTCTTAAAGACGCCTTCCTCCGCTCCGGCCATGGAAAAAGTTTGACAAGTTTTTGACTCGTTAACCTCTTAAGTCACATTGATTTTCTGATTTTAATTTTTTCCAAACGCTATTACGTTTTGCTCTATGTATTGACTGAGTCCTGGGAGAGATTATTTTTGGGGGACACTTTCTACCATTTTTATTTTTTGTGTGTGTTTTTAGATCCTTACAGAGATTCCAAATTTTGAACAATTGAAAACTTTCTTTCCATCGGGACAGCCGAGGCTGTCTTCTATCTCCACAGCCGTCGCCGGGTGCGGATCTTTGTAATGAGAACTTCTGATTGTTATTTACACTTTGATTTCTTTCCTGTTCCCGGTATCAGACGGATATCGGTGAATATTTAGAGTTCGGGTATTTTTAGACTTCGAGGTAACTGATTTGTTAATTTTTGTTTGTTTTTATGTGTAATCTACAGCAGCGGGCCCCAACCTTTCTTCCACCAGGGACCGGTTTCAGCAACACAATTTTTCTATGGCCCGGTGGGGGTGGGAAAGGGTGTGGATGGGCGGGGAAGGGGTGTGGTTGGCCTGTTGAGTAGATCTATAGGAAACTCTTTGACTCTTCTTCATGATCTGATGTCTGTGACTTTGGTTACTCGATGTCCAGCCTTGGTGGAGGACTCTTATTTGTGTAGACCATGAGGCCATGACACGTCCTCCAGCCACATTGCTGCAATGACCAGTAGATCCATCCTCTGCACATTCTAATATTGTAACATCCTCCAATGTTGACAACCCTGTTTCTGGGATCCATAAGGTCCGGTTTCTGCTGTCACCTGTTGGGTAGATCAATATGAAACTTTTTGAATCTTCTTCTTCTTTGTGGTCTGATCTCTATGCCTTTGATTACCCGATGTCCAGGCTTGCTGGAGGACTCCATGATGTAATGTGTAGCCCATGTGGACATGACTTGTCCTTCAGCCACATCACTACAATGCTCGGCAGGTATGGCATCTATGCGTCTTAACATGTTGATGTCCTCCACCTTTGACAACCCCCTTTCCAGGGATCCCCACAAAGTTTCATATTTTCTGGTTTCTGCTGTGACCTGTTGAGTAGATGAATTTTGATAGTCCTTCTTCATCATGGAATATCTATGGCTTTGATTACCAATGTCCAGGTTTGGTGGAGGTCTCCATTATTTCATGTCTAGACCATCTGTCCATGATCCATCGTTCACCCGTCTTGTTCCATGGCCCATTAGGTTAAAAGGTTTTGGACCATCCCCGTGGATTAATAATGTTGGCCATCTTTGTTGTCGCCCAGTCCTCAGTCCTGTTGTTGGGACTGAGTAATGGCTGAATTTTAACAACCTCACAGAAGATGAAATTTTTTGAATTTATGGTGAAATCCTTTATTTTCCTCACACGCCTGTCAGCGACAAGAGTTGTGTCCGTATGGAAGGTGAATCACAATGTGAGCAGAACTTTTCTGTTGTGGATGGACGAGACCTTGCATTGAAATGCTGTACGGCCCCTGCGGCTGGAAAGGCTGAGACAGCTCTCAATGCTTCACGGCAGACGGCCAAATGAAGAGTGAATGCTGTAACCACGCGCCCCTGCCCCGGGTCGGATGGAGCCCTGATCAGTTAATGAACAGAAGATTGGTAACTGTAGAGGAGGGTGGATGGCAGGACGTTGTGTTCTGCTGCCGGCTCTACAGCTGTCACTCTCTCCAGGCCCAGGCTCTCAGACTCCATTAAGATGGACGAGGCTTAGGCTTTTAAAGTACAGACTGTGATCTCGCTGCATAATATATGTCTAGTAGAGACGGCTGTAATATACTGGTACTGATTGTAAGAGCTCCCACTAGTCGCTACAGTATGCTTGGGACTCCTCTCCACCAAACAGATTAGATGTATATAGGTCAAATCCATCATATTAGACTGGACCATCCAACTATCTGGAATATATATGGGAGGGGAGCCCAAAACATTCCCAATGGCTGATGGTGGGGAAGAAAATGAACGGGATGTTGCATTTTATCATAAGTATGTCCTCAGGGAGACAGGATGCCGACAGGGGAGTCTGGAAAGGACAGAGGAGCATAGAGGGGTCAGAGGTATCTGGAGGAGGACAGAGGGGTCTAGAAGAGGACACAGGAGCATAGAGGGGACAGAGGGGTCTGGAGAAGCATAGAGGGGACAGAGGGGTCTGGAGGAGCATAGAGGGGACAGATGGGGTCTGGAGGAGCATAGAGGGGACAGAGGGGTCTGGAGGAGCATAGAGGGGACAGAGGGGTCTGGAGGAGCATAGAGGGGACAGAGGGGTCTGGAGGAGGACAGAGGTGACAGAGGCGTCTGGAGGAGGACAGAGGGGACAGAGGCATCTGGAGGAGGACAGAGGGGTCTGGAGGAGGACAGAGGAGCATAGAGGGGTCTGGAGGAGCATAGAGGGGACAGAGGGGTATGGAGGAGCATAGAGGGGACAGAGGTGGTCTGGAGGAGCATAGAGGGGTCTGGAGGAGGACAGGAGTCTGGAGGAGCATAGAGGGGACAGAGGGGTCTGGAGGAGGACAGAGGAGCATAGAGGGCACAGAGGTGTCTGAAGGAGGACAGAGGGGTCTAGAAGAAGACACAGGAGCATAGAGGGGTCTGGAGGAGCATAGAGGGGACAGAGGGGTCTGGAGGAGGACAGAGGAGTCTGGAGGAGCATAGAGGGGACAGAGGGGTCTGGAGGAGGACAGAGGGGTCTGGAAAAGGACAGAGAAGTCTGGTGGATGACATAGGGGACAGAGGGATCTGGAGAAGGACAGAGGAGTCTGGAGGAGCATAGAGAGGGGACAGAGGGGTCTGGTGGATGACAGATGAGCAAAGAGGAGTCTGGAGGAGAACACAGGGGGCTATAAGATGACACAGTAGTATAGAGGGGTCAGGAGGAGGACAGAGGAATCTGAAAGAGCATAGAGGGGACAGATAGGTCCGGAGGAGGACATAGAGGTCTAGAAGAGGACAGAGGAGACTGGAGGAGCATATGGGGCAGAAGGGGACAGAAGGGTCTGGAGGAGGACAGAATAGTCTAGAAGAGGACACAGGAGCATAGAGGGAACAGAGGGGTTGGGAGGAGGACAAGGAGGTCTGGAGGGTATAGAGAAGTCTGGAGCAGGACAGAGGAGTCAGAGGATTTTATAATCTTATCTATTTTGTAGCTGTAACTATAAAGGACAACATTCTGTATGAGTATATCAGCGGCCGGGCCTCCTAGATCACTTGGGAAAGATACTGAAACAGTAAAATTTTTGATGTAGAGACAGATTCGTTGCTGTCTTATTATTGTTTTGATTGATCATAATAGCGCTACATGGTATATAAATAATAGAGTCCTACATCGCCTATTTATTTATTATACTTTCTTGTATAGCGCCATCATATTCCGCAGCGCGTTTACAGACTTTGTCCGTCACTACCTACATAATCCCTTTATATAATATCCTAATGATACTACCACCATATTGCTTACATAACACTGCTATCTACACACAATACTACTAGTGAGTGTCCGCATAATGATACCCACATATGTAATACTTCATGTATAGTCCATCTAGTACCAACATATTATGCCAGCATATATGTATATTCTAATTGCCTCATTGCCGTGACTTGTCGATCATGGGAGATGCTAATGGTGATGAGAGAGCCAATATTTACTTTTATTACAGGGACAAATATTTTGCCAGGACTCTGAATATCCATGCTTGGTAGTCGTCATTCTCCTCTGCACATCTACGTGACTGTTGGTCTGCCTACAGTCACACTTTAACTGGGTCTGTTCTGCATCCAATCAGGACTGAGGCAGGGTATTGGGGTCTGTTCTGCATCAATGAGGGCTGAGGCAGGGTATTGGGGTCTGTTCTGCATCCAATGAGGGCTGAAGCGAGGTATTCGGGGTCTGTTCTGCATCCAATCAGGGCTGAGGCAGGATATTGGGGTCTGTTCTTCATCCAATCAGGGCTGAGGCAGGGTATTGGGGTCTGTTCTGCATCAATGAGGGCTGAGGCAGGGTATTGGGGTCTGTTCTGCATCCAATGAGGGCTGAAGCGAGGTATTCGGGGTCTGTTCTGCATCCAATCAGGGCTGAGGCAGGATATTGGGGTCTGTTCTTCATCCAATCAGGGCTGAGGCAGAGTATTGGGGTCTGTTCTGCATCAATGAGGGCTGAGGCGGGGTATTGGGGTCTGTTCTGCATCCAATAAGGGCTGAGGCGGGGTATCGGGGGTCTGTTCTGCATCCAATCAGGGCTGAGGCAGGGTATTGGGGTCTGTTCTGCATCCAATGAGGGCTGAAGCGAGGTATTGATGTCTGTTCTGCATCCAATCAGGGCTGGGTCAGGGTATTGGGGTTTGTTCTGAATCAAATCAGGGCTGAGATGGGGTATTGGGGTCTGTTCTGCATCCAATCAGGGCTGAGACGGGGTATTGGGGTCTGTTCTTCATCCAATCAGGGCTGAGGTGGGGTATTGGTCTGTTCTGCATCCAATCAGGGCTGAGGCGGGATATTGGGGTTTGTTCTGCATCCAATCAGGGCTGAGGCGGGGTATTGGGTTCTGTTCTGCATCCAATCAGGGCTGAGGCGGGGTATTGGGGTCTGTTCTGCATCCAATGAGGGCTGAGGCGCGGTATTGGGGTCTGTTCTGCATCCAATGAGGGCTGAGGCGCGGTATTGGGGTCTGTTCTGCATCCAGTGAGGGCTGAGGCGGGGTATTGGGGTCTGTTCTTCATCCAATCAGGGCTGAGGCAGGGTATTGGGGTCTGTTCTGCATCCAATCAGGGCTGAGGCGGGGTATTGGGGTCTGTTCTGCATCCAGTGAGGGCTGAGGCAGGGTATTGGGGTCTGTTCTGTATCCAATCAGGGCTGAGGCGGGGTATTGGGGTCTGTGCTGCATCCAATCAGGGCTTAGGTGAGTGTTGTGACCTGATACCCTCCTGACTCAGGTGCCTGTGATTACATTGGTTTTCAGGCTCTGTGTTCTCTGTACTCTCTTCCAGTTTCTGTTTCCTGCTGATTCCGTTTCCCTGATTCTTGCATTACTGGTTATTCCCTCTCTTGCTGATTTGTCATTATCTGTGACCGCCTGGACTTGACCCTGATCTGCACCTCAGATCTTCCTCTGCTTTTGTTTTAGCCCTATACAGTCTTTTGGAATTGACCCCGGCTTGTGTATTAATCTCTCTCTGCCTGCCATAGGACTCTGGTTTGCTCCTTAGCCTGTGAGTGCACCTATTTTCTGGCGCCTTGTTCTAAGCAGCCATGTCAGAGCCACAGGCTCTGGTGAACACGCCGGGCTGGTTGTAGACTCTGCAAATCATTCTGTTACCTTTTCTGAGTTGCGTAAGTGACCATCTAGTCTAATCCAGGTCTGCGAAGTCCAGAAATTCTGCTGAACCATTTTTGTAGACTTGAGCCTATAGAGGGATTCGTGTAATCGGCCCAAGAATGTTTAGGTTCTATCATTGAATGGATCATCCACATGGACTGATCCACACAGTTGTGTCTATAGATAATTCATTTTTTTCCCTTTGGGGCTTTGTATTGTTCAGCTAGCCAACGGGCGTGAAAGTCAGTGTGAATAATCTCTTATTGGATGGCTATATTGGCCGTCACGTATAGCTACATAGGTTATACCAGGCTCAAGTCATGTGATCCCGAAGAGGCGATCACCAGGAATCTTCTGATTCTCATACAATCTTCTCCTTTACGGTCTGGGGTTCACTTAGTTTTTGGGGCACAATTTAGGTTTATATAACACAGCAGAAGAACTGAAACGCATGTTGTATGTTTGATTTCTTGGCTCTTGGCTTCTTGATGTTTCCCTTCTTGGCTCTGATTCCCATGGGGCATGTTTATGGATCCGTTTCATGGTCCAATAACTAAAGCCCTGGCTCACTTGGTTCCCTTGGGTTTTATTCTGGTTTTCCAGGCAGTGGCTCTTATAGTAGAAGTAACCAACCACTATGGGCCCGGCATGGCCTTGGGCCCTTAGATAGCCCTGAGTCCGCTCCTGAGTCTTATACATTGGCGGCCACAGAGGTTGGACTTGTGTAGACGCTTCTGGTCTTGGCCATCTTCCCTGATGGAAATGGATGGACGTGAGCCCAAAAATGTTTCCCTTTCAAAAACTCCCCGATGCTCTAAGACAAGCTGCGAGGAAACCATTTAGATGACCCCTACCCATGACCTGTGGATGTGCCCATGTTGTGTGTAGGTGGAGGGGCCCGCAGAATCCTCTCCTCCAAGGGCCCCATAGAAGCCCTTAGTGGTTCATGTTCTGATGGTGGCTTTCAGGAGTCTTCTTCGAGGGGAGCTCCACCGACTCCACCTAGTTCTAGATGCCCATGGATTGTGAGCGGCCGCTGTCGGTAGGTGTCGGGCCCGCACTCTTATGGTGTTAATGAGATAATTTGGCCTCCTCCTCCTCGTGGTCTCCCCATTCATTGCCAGATGCATCGGAGTAGACGGCTGAGGTTTTAGGCTTTTTGTACTTGCTGGAGGTGAAAGGTCAGGTGGAGAGAATGTGCAGATCATTGCAGGGGAATGTGAGCAATTACAGCAGGACGGGCCCAGGATTCCCACACGGGGCGGCCATAATTCTATTACTCCCCACAACCAGGTCTAATGGAGAACACACAGCGCGGCGGGAGGACGCTCGGTGGGGGCTCCGCACTAATGGGAGCTTAGAACATGACGATCGGGTTACTGATCCCTTCTCCATCTTAGGGTGGTCCGTGCTGAGTGTTTCCAGGCCGGGACCCCTCATAGACCTGTACAGTGTATAGATGAAGTCCTCACTCTCGGGGAATGTTCACACTCGCTGCTTTGGGATGTGGTGCTTGTCGCCCAATGTTTGGGTTGGGTTTCACAGCCTGAACCCATGGGCTCCCTTGCCAAATCAGTACTGGGATCCCCACTTACCATGTGCTATGTATAATATTGGTCTAGTCTTCTATTGTATAGAGGCCTCTGGGCCCCTCACGCTCCAGGGCCCGGTACTGATTGCTTCCTCTGCACCCCTATAGCTACACCCCAGGCCTGGCTACACTCAGCTCTGCTACATGCATATCAGTGATTGATACCAAATACTGATCTCTGCTGTGTTACTGCCAAATCACTCCAATATCTCCACTGGCTTATATTCTACTCCATTCACATCCAGAGCAGCAGTCATAGCTGGCTATATAGACAACTCCACTGTAGTGTCTTGGTGGGGATATCCTGGATCTGAACTGCAAGCGTTGATGGATTTCAAGCCCCACAAAGCTGAATGTGCAGCTTTGGGTGTGACTAGAGTCCAGGTCAGGTGGTCATTTAGATAAGTAACTGCTAAAAGGTTGGTATTCAGTGACAGCAAGCAGAGGTCTTGTAGGTCTGGAGGGCTCCGTATAGAAAGAATCCTGGAAGCTCATGGAGGGAACATAGTGACAGATACTTGGACATGAAGGGTTAATCCTGGTGACAGCGGCGGCCGGGCCTCAGCCGTACATTTCTGCTACCGTTGGCTTAATTGTTGCAGGTCTTGTGTAATGTGCTCGGCAGGTTGGCTGAATGTCTTGAGTCGGTGCCAGTTGAGCGGTAACCCGGGGGCCACGTCATGTGATGTCCAGGAATCCGTCGGTCACTGCGGGGTCCTCGGGTGACGCCATCAATACATTACAGGGTTTGTCTTCTCTCAACGGCTGAATACAATTGTGCTGATGAGACAAATCCTGACGTGAGCGGCCATTGCTGGTCATCATGGACATGAGAAGTCTGGAGGAAGGGCGAGGAGCCGACGTGAGAGGATCAGGTGACCCTGGACCCCTCACAACACTTCGAGCTCTCTAGTTTTACACTTTACATTTTCTACAAGTTTTTGGTGGAGTTTTTGAATTTGTAGCAAGAATTTTATTGAGGCCTTTAGAGATTCCCAACCCAAAAATGACCAAAAAGTCAAAGAGGAGAAAGAGAGAAGGAGAGTGAGAGAGAAGAAGGACAAAGAGAGAGAGAAGGAGAGAGAAGAATAAAGAGAGAAGGAGAGAGAGAGAGAGAGAGAGAGGACAAAGAGAGAGAGAAGGAGAGAGAAGAATAAAGAGAGAAGGAGAGAGAGAGAGGGAGAGAGAGAGAAGGACAAAGAGAGAGAAAGAGAGAAGGAGAGAGAGAGAGGGAGAGAGAGAGAAGGACAAAGAGAGAGAAAGAGAGAAGGACAGAGAGAAGGAGAGAGAGGACAAAGAGAGAAGGACAGAGAGAAGGAGAGAGAGGGGGAAGGACAAAGAGAGGAGAGAGAGGGGGAAGGACAAAGAGAGAGAAGGACAAAGAGAGGACAAAGAGATAGGAGAGAGAGGGACAAAGAGAGAAGGAGAGAGAAGGACAAAGAGAGAGAAAGAGAAGGACAAAGAGAGAGAAGGAGAGAGAGGGGGAAGGACAAAGAGAGATAGTGAAGGACAAAGAGAGAGGAGAGAAGGACAAAGAGAGAAGGAGAGAGAGAGAGGGAGAGAGAGAGAAGGACAAAGAGAGAAGGAGAGAGAGAGAGTGAGAGAGAGAGGACAAAGAGAGAGAGAAGGAGAGAGAAGAATAAAGAGAGAAGGAGAGAGGGAGAGAGAGAGAGGACAAAGAGAGAGAGAAGGAGAGAGAAGAATAAAGAGAGAAGGGGAGAGAGGGAGAGAGAGAGAAGGACAAAGAGAGAGAAAGAGAGAAGGAGAGGGAGAGAGAGAGAAGGACAAAGAGAGAGAAAGAGAGAAGGACAGAGAGAAGGAGAGAGAGGACAAAGAGAGAAGGACAGAGAGAAGGAGAGAGAGGGGGAAGGACAAAGAGAGGAGAGAGAGGGGGAAGGACAAAGAGAGAGAAGGACAAAGAGAGGACAAAGAGATAGGAGAGAGAGGGACAAAGAGAGAAGGAGAGAGAAGGACAAAGAGAGAGAAAGAGAAGGACAAAGAGAGAGAAGGAGAGAGAGGGGGAAGGACAAAGAGAGATAGTGAAGGACAAAGAGAGAGAAGGAGAGAAGGACAAAGAGAGAAGGAGAGAGAGAGAGGGAGAGAGAGAGAAGGACAAAGAGAGGAGAGAGAGGGAGAAGGACAAAGAGAGATAGTGAAGGACAAAGAGAGAGAAGGAGAGAAGGACAAAGAGAGAAGGAGAGAGAAGCACAAAGAGGGAGAAGGACAAGGAGAGAGGACAAAGAGTGAGAAGGAGATAGATAGAGAGAAGGACAAAGAGAGAAGGAGAGAGAAGGACAAAGAGAAAAGGAGAGAGAAGGAAAGAGAGAGAAGGGGAGAGAGAAGGACAAAGAGAGAGAGGAACAAAGAGAGAGAAGGAGAGAGAGAAGGACAAAGAGAGAGAAGGAGAGAGAAGGACAAAGAGAGAAGGGGAGAGAGAGACAGAGGTAGAGAGAGAAAGAGATTGGAGAGATTCTGTAGTTTGGGCTCTACCACTTTTTGGCTGGTCCATGCGCCATCACTCCATACATCTACATTGGCCATATCCATACCTGCCAATTGTACGACACTATTACATCCACCCAAGAGTGTCCACACAACATCCCTCATATTTGCAAAAGCTCCACCCACTTGTCCCCTAATTAGCAGGAGAGGTTCACTTACTTTTTCTGCCCTCCATAGCTTTTCTACTTATAGGTCTTCTATACACTCTGTGTCCCCATGTGAAGCTCCAAAAAGGAATAAATCTCCTTCTTTCTTGTCCATTAACAGGGCTCGGTAAGTAAGAACTTGGCAAAGCCAAGATGCAGGAGGTGCAAAAAGCCCCGGAGATGAGTCCATCATAATTAGCGTCGCCCTGGCAGCTCCCGGCGGGCGGTGTCCACAACAATGGCCTCAATCACCATTACCACGCTCATCACTCGGCCGCCCCATCTCTCCACCATTAGGAGCTTTTAACAAGTCGTCTCCAATTTTCGACTTTCATTCTTGAGTTTCTAAAGACGCAGCGCCTGCCGAACATCTGACAAATGATTATCCCTGTGAATAATAGGAGAAGGTTTTTAGCTAATAACTGGAGAGGGTGGTAAACGTGGCGAGCGATGGCGGCAAAAACACCCCACCATAGTCACAAAATTCTGAGACACTGAAGAGGTCTCCAAGTCAGGGCTAGAAGTTTCATCCTCCTCGTCTGAGCTGCTCTATAGAGAACATCCATCCAGTTCATCAGTGGTTGGTACTGACCACAAGTATGTGACCCCCGAACATCATTGAACACCCCCTCCCAATATGGAGAAACACTTGGCCATCCTTAAGATGTAACGCGTGACCCATAAGACCAGAAGCCTTCTTCCACTACTTGCTCCATGATCTGGTCCTGATGATCACTTTCAGGGGTGGACAAGGGTCAGCATTGGCGCTCTGACCAATCCATGACCAAACCGTCCATATGCAATGACCACCCCAAGTCGTGTTCTGGAAATGATCGGACCCACAATTTGCTCCTTGCCAGGTTTGCTTAGATCTCTGTTAGCTCTTGTTTCCTTCACTTGATGCCAGACCCGTCCTCCTGGCAGGCGCCAAATAATCAGGTGATGTCATGGCTGCCGTCATTGGCCCTGGTATATAGAGATCTGAATATATATTTAGCTGTTCCCTTGTATAAAGACCACACCCCTTTGCCTGGCCACTCCCACATTTGCTGTAGAATTTTCGGATTTTCTTCCATTGGTTTTATTTCTGAGGATGATTTTTCTTTGTGTTTCTCCACCATTCGTGTTACGTTGCGCCTCGCCCTTCCCCCTCTCTTGCGCCATTGCCTGCGGTTTGGGGATGTCCACTCGGAGCTTTACACCGGATCCTCCATTTCCTCGCGCCTGGAATCACTTCCTGCCCTCGGAGCAGGTGCTGAGGATCCTTCAGTTTCTTTGGGCTTTTCTTGACATTTCCTTGCGGCGCCGCTCGCGCTGACCTGTGCTTGCCTGGGCGACACTTTTCACACCTTGCTCCGGTGGTGGAACACTTAATCACGTTCCATGGGCTCTTAGTGGAGGCCGGCCTCGGCCAGGGGAGATCAAGGCTGATTTGCAATGCAGATGGGGCCTGGGTAAGTGCAGGGCTCCTGGGGAGACGGATTACATGCAGAGCTGGAGTCAAACTTGCAGAAAATTGCTGTCCAAGGCTCCTTCACCAAGTTGAGCTGCCGGGAGTCCAGGAATCTGCTGAGAGGCGTCATTATCCCTCAGCCCTAAGAGCTCCCGCGGGAATGGCGCGGCTTCCATCCTGCCCAGCACCAGGCCTAATGGGAGGCGATTTACCTGCTGCCGAGGATGAAAGGTTGCGGCTTCCATTAGACGATGGATGGAGGTCATTATTCATGAGTCTCTCCCCGCTCGCTGCTGCGTAATCACTTACCTGGGGGCTCGCCGCCGATAATTACCGGCATTGTAACCTTTACATTGTAACCTCGGCGTGGTAACCTCTACATTGTAACCTCCACATTGTAAACTCGGCATTGTAACCTCGGCATTGTAACCTCAGTGTGGTATCCTCTACATTGTAACTTCTACATTGTAACCTCGGCATTGTAACCTCGGCATTGTAACCTCGGCATTGTAACCTCGGCGTGGTAACCTCCACATTGTAAACTCGGCATTGTAACCTCGGCATTGTAACCTCAGTGTGGTATCCTCTACATTGTAACTTCTACATTGTAACCTCGGCATTGTAACCTCGGCATTGTAACCTCGGCATTGTAACCTCGGCGTGGTAACCTCTACATTGTAACTTCTACATTGTAACCTCGGCATTGTAACCTCTACATTGTAACCTCCACATTGTAAACTCGGCATTGTAACCTCGGCATTGTAACCTCAGTGTGGTATCCTCTACATTGTAACCTCGGCATTGTAACCTCGGCATTGTAACCTCAGTGTGGTATCCTCTACATTGTAACTTCTACATTGTAACCTCGGCATTGTAACCTCGGCATTGTAACCTCGGCGTGGTAACCTCTACATTGTAACTTCTACATTGTAACCTCGGCATTGTAACCTCTACATTGTAACCTCCACATTGTAAACTCGGCATTGTAACCTCGGCATTGTAACCTCAGTGTGGTATCCTCTACATTGTAACCTCGGCATTGTAACCTCGGCATTGTAACCTCAGTGTGGTATCCTCTACATTGTAACTTCTACATTGTAACCTCGGCATTGTAACCTCGGCATTGTAACCTCGGCGTGGTAACCTCTACATTGTAACTTCTACATTGTAACCTCGGCATTGTAACCTCCACATTGTAAACTCGGCATTGTAACCTCGGCATTGTAACCTCAGTGTGGTATCCTCTACATTGTAACCTCGGCATTGTAACCTCGGCATTGTAACCTCAGTGTGGTATCCTCTACATTGTAACTTCTACATTGTAACCTCGGCATTGTAACCTCGGCATTGTAACCTCGGCGTGGTAACCTCTACATTGTAACTTCTACATTGTAACCTCGGCATTGTAACCTCTACATTGTAACCTCCACATTGTAAACTCGGCATTGTAACCTCGGCATTGTAACCTCAGTGTGGTATCCTCTACATTGTAACCTCGGCATTGTAACCTCGGCATTGTAACCTCAGTGTGGTATCCTCTACATTGTAACTTCTACATTGTAACCTCGGCATTGTAACCTCGGCATTGTAACCTCGGCGTGGTAACCTCCACATTGTAAACTCGGCATTGTAACCTCGGCATTGTAACCTCAGTGTGGTATCCTCTACATTGTAACTTCTACATTGTAACCTCGGCATTGTAACCTCGGCATTGTAACCTCGGCATTGTAACCTCGGCGTGGTAACCTCTACATTGTAACTTCTACATTGTAACCTCGGCATTGTAACCTCCACATTGTAAACTCGGCATTGTAACCTCGGCATTGTAACCTCAGTGTGGTATCCTCTACATTGTAACCTCGGCATTGTAACCTCGGCATTGTAACCTCAGTGTGGTATCCTCTACATTGTAACTTCTACATTGTAACCTCGGCATTGTAACCTCGGCATTGTAACCTCGGCATTGTAACCTCGGCGTGGTAACCTCTACATTGTAACTTCTACATTGTAACCTCGGCATTGTAACCTCTACATTGTAACCTCCACATTGTAAACTCGGCATTGTAACCTCGGCATTGTAACCTCAGTGTGGTATCCTCTACATTGTAACCTCGGCATTGTAACCTCGGCATTGTAACCTCAGTGTGGTATCCTCTACATTGTAACTTCTACATTGTAACCTCGGCATTGTAACCTCGGCATTGTAACCTCGGCATTGTAACCTCGGCATTGTAACCTCTACATTGTAACCTCGGCATTGTAACCTCGGCGTGGTAACCTCTACATTGTAACCTCCACGTTGTTTCCTTGACATTGTAACCTCTGTCCTGTAGGCTCCAAATTCTAACCTTTGTTTTGTAGCCTCCACATTGTAACCTCTGCATGGTGATATCAGGGGCTCCACTCACCATACAGCCCCCATATTACCCCCAACAGTGCCAGCCAAATACCACTATACAGCACGTGTACAAATCACAGCGCTGAATACCCCAGTGCAGGCCCAACAATGACCACTGGTGGCAGCACTGCAGCCCTCCCCACCCCTTTCTCATGGCAGCAGACTTCTCCCTCTTCCCACCCCTAACCCATCTTCCCTCGTCCTACCTCTCTGCAGCATTGTCTCCCTTCCTAACTCTCCGTCTCTGGTAGTATTGTCGCCATCTTCACCATTGTCTGGAGCTTTGTGCCCGTTTCAGCCTTGTCTCCTTTCTGATATTTGGCGCAGTATTTGCCGCACTGGCAGTAACACATTCTGCTCTCCAAACTGATAAGAATCGCAGGAGATTCTGCTGGTGGAAAGGAGAGAATCGGCGGAGACCTCCAGGCTCTATACTTCTCTGCTCTGCAGGTCCTCTGTGGTCTCCAGAACCCTGCTGAGCTATTTGGTGCAGGACCTGTGCACTGGGGGTCATGTGACCGTGATGTCACTGCAGGTCCACACTCCTCACTAGCTGAGTAAGCAAGACTGGCGCAGTGTAGGGTCAGTGTCATGTGGAGGCGGTATAATACGTAGTGTATATGATATAGGGCGCTATAATGTGTAGTGTATATAATATAGGGCGGTATAATGTGTAGTGTATATGATATAGGGCGGTATAATGTGTCGTGTATATGATATAGGGCGGTATAATGTGTAGTGTATATGATATAGGGCGGTATAATGTGTCGTGTATATGATATAGGGCGGTATAATGTGTAGTGTATATGATATAGGGCGGTATAATGTGTCGTGTATATGATATAGGGCGGTATAATGTGTAGTGTATATGATATAGGGCGGTTATTGTGTCGTGTATATGATATAGGGCGGTATAATGTGTCGTGTATATGATATAGGGCGGTATAATGTATAGTGTATATGATATAGGGCGGTATAATGTGTCGTGTATATGATATAGGGCGGTATAATGTGTCGTGTATATGATATAGGGCGGTATAATGTGTCGTGTATATGATATAGGTCAGTATAATGTGTAGTGTATATAATATAGGGCGGTATAATGTGTAGTGTATATGATATAGGGCAGTATAATGTGTAGTGTATATGATATAGGGCGGTTAATGTTTCGTGTATATGATATAGGGCGGTATAATGTGTAGTGTATATGATATAGGGCGGTTATTGTGTCGTGTATATGATATAGGGCGGTATAATGTGTCGTGTATATGATATAGGGCGGTATAATGTGTAGTGTATATAATATAGGGTGGTATAATGTGTAGTGTATATGATATAGGGCGGTATAATGTGTCGTGTATATGATATAGGGCGGTATAATGTGTCGTGTATATGATATAGGGCGGTATAATGTGTCGTGTATATGATATAGGGCGGTATAATGTGTCGTGTATATGATATAGGGCGGTATAATGTGTCGTGTATATGATATAGGGCGGTATAATGTGTCGTGTATATGATATAGGGCGGTATAATGTGTCGTGTATATAATATAGGGCGGTATAATGTGTAGTGTATATGATATAGGGCGGTATAATGTGTAGTGTATATATAGCACCACATATACTGTACGGGGTAAGATATATATAGTATGATATATACATATAGTGGCGGTTGTGATCTATATACTTCATGGTGTATATATATAGTGACATGGCGCCCACGCGTTGCTGACATTCTGGGTCTCTTTGGACGGAGCTCTTGATGTTTAGCCTCTAGATAATGACCCCCTCGCTGCCGCAGACGCCGGACGCCGCTGATCCGGTTTCTATTGAAGAACTTTTTGCTTTTCCTTTTAAAGCTTCTGGTTGTTTCCATGGCCGCTTTTATCCGGAGCGTCTGTGGCCGCCGCAGATTGTTCATGGCGCTCTTTGTTCTGCAGCTTATAATGCGCCGCTACAATGAGCCGTCTGGTAATTGTCTGCCGCGCTCCCGCCGCATTCTACCTTCCATTTGTTCTCTGCAGGAAGATTTTCTGTCCGGATCCTTAATGTCTTTGTGCGTCGTCCCGCGCGTCTGTCTCATCCTTGACGTTCATTGTCTGGAGCGACATCAAAGAGCGCAACGTGGTCCGGGAAAGACGGAATAATGTGCGCGCAGCGCCCACCTGTATGTACTGACCGACAGGGGTATCTAAGTGCCGGCCCGGGTATCTAATCCTCAGGGCAACCCAGCATCTAGTGCAAGAGAAGTGGTACTGTGCACCGTCCTTATATACAGAAGTGGTACTGTGCACTGCCCATATATACAGGAGAAGTAGTACTGTGCACTGCCCATATATACAGGAGAAGTGGTACTGTGCACTGCCCATATATACAGGAGAAGTGGTACTGTGCACCGTCCATATATACAGGAGAAGTGGTACTGTGCACCGTCCATATATACAGGAGAAGTGGTACTGTGCGCCGTCCATATATACAGGAGAAGTGGTACTGTGCGCCGTCCATATATACAGGAGAAGTGGTACTGTGCGCCGTCCATATATACAGGAGAAGTGGTACTGTGCGCCGCCCATATATACAGGAGAAGTGGTACTGTGCGCCGCCCATATATACAGGAGAAGTGGTACTGTGCGCCGTCCATATGTACAGGAGAAGTGGTACTGTGCACTGCCATATATACAGGAGAAGTGGTACTGTGCACTGCCATATATACAGGAGAAGTGGTACTGTGCACTGTCCATATATACAGGAGAAGTGGTACTGTGCACTGCCCATATATACAGGAGGAGTGGTACTGTGCACTGTCCATATATACAGGAGAAGTGGTACTGTGCACTGTCCATATATACAGGAGAAGTGGTACTGTGCACTGTCCATATATACAGGAGAAGTGGTACTGTGCACTGTCCATATATACAGAAGAAGTGGTACTGTGCACTGCCCATATATACAGGAGAAGTGGTACTGTGCACTGCCCATATACTGTATACAGGAGAAGTGGTACTGTGCACTGCCCATATACTGTATACAGGAGAAGTGGTACTGTGCACTGTCTATATATACAGGAGAAGTGGTACTGTGCGCTGTCCATATATACAGGAGAAGTGGTACTGTGCACTGCCATATATACAGGAGAAGTGGTACTGTGCACTGCCATATATACAGGAGAAGTGGTACTGTGCACTGCCATATATACAGGAGAAGTGGTACTGTGCACTGTAATATATACAGGAGAAGTAGTACTGTGCACTGTCCATATATACAGGAGAAGTAGTACTGTGCGGTGTGTGCACCCGGTCAGTAATCCATGCTCAGTACTCCTTCCTCGGTTTTCTGCTGACACTCAGAAGTTGATACGACGGAGTCTTTTGGCCTTTGAGATCTCGGCCTCCTGTCTGTGGCCATCATGGCTGCCCTATGGAGTGTCAGCTCTGCAGGTAACCGGATCATTCAGGACATTGCCGGGCTGCAGTGCTGGGAATATTCCGTGTCCTCTTCTGTCCTAGAGCTGAGCGCCTGTTATCTGACAATGTCCTGGAGATCCTGCACAGGCGGAGGGGATTGTGTTATACTCCAGTCACATCCAGAGCTGCAGGCACAGTGCTAAGGGCTGCCATCAGTTCTCTGCATGCTGCACTGCATTATGGAGCTGACTGTATCCCTGTAATGTCGCACATCTCCTAGAACGCCGCACAGCGAGGCAGAGCATCGGTAAGATCAGTATCTGCAGCCTGAGACATAGAAGGAATTGTCAGCGCCACACCTGGTCACAGGCCGGCCATGGTATTGAAACCTAGTCCCATTCATTTCAGTGAAGCTCTCCTGCAATACCAGGCACAGCCTGTGGATCTAGGGGGGCGCTGTACAATGAAAATTTTGTTTAGAACCCGACCTAGTCTGTATATGCATTGTGGGAGCCGCACATGTGTATGTGTAATGTTATTTACTGCCACTAGAGGTCACTGCAGCACCCAGATTATAGAAAGAGCCGAGGTAGGAAGTGAGTCAGGGTGTGGCGGAGACCTCATGGAGAGTAATGCAGGGGAAGGGGAGTCTGGAGGGGGACAGAGGAGTATAGAGGGGGAAGGGGAGTCTGGGGGGGGACAGAGGAGTATAGAGGGGGAAGGGGAGTCTGGGGGGGGACAGAGGAGTATAGAGGGGGAAGGGGAGTCTGGGGGGGGACAGAGGAGTATAGAGGGGGAAGGGGAGTCTGGGGGGGGACAGAGGAGTATAGAGGGGGAAGGGGAGTCTGGAGGAGACAGAAGGGGAGTCTGGGGGGGGGGCGGAGGGGTCTGGAGGGGGGCAGAGGAGTCAGGAGGGGGGAAGAGGGGTCTGGAGGAGACAGAAGGGGAGTCTGGGGGGGGCAGAGGAGTATAGAGGGGGACACGGGTCTGGAGGGGAACAGAGGGGTCTGGAGGGGAGTGTGTGGTGGAGACCACATGGAGAGTAATGCAGGGGAAGGGGAGTCTGGAGGGGGGCAGAGGAGTATAGAGGGGGAAGGGGAGTCTGGGGGGGGACAGAGGAGTATAGAGGGGGAAGGGGAGTCTGGGGGGGGCGGAGGGGTCAGGAGGGGGACACAGGGGGTCTGGAGGGGGCGGAGGGGTCAGGAGGGGGGAAGAGGGGTCAGGAGGGGGGAAGAGGGGTCTGGAGGAGACAGAAGGGGAGTCTGGGGGGGGGGCAGAGGAGTATAGAGGGGGAAACGGGTCTGGAGGGGAACAGAGGGGTCTGGAGGGGAGTGTGTGGTGGAGACCACATGGAGAGTAATGAAGGGGAGTCTGGAGGGGGGGGGCAGAGGGGTCCGGAGGGGACGGAAGGGTCAGGAGGGGGACAGAGGGGTCTGAAGGGGGGACACAGGGAGTCTGGAGGGGACAGAAGGGTCTGGAGGGGGACAGAGGGGTCTGGAGGGTACACAAAGGAGTATATAGGGGGACACAGGGGTCCAGAAGGGAACAGAGGGGTCTGGAGGGGGGACACAGGGAGTCTGGAGGGGACAGAAGGGTCAGGAGAGGGACAGAGGGGTCTGGAGGGGGGACACAGGGAGTCTGGAGGGGACAGAAGGGTCCAGAAGGGAACAGAGGGGTCTGGAGGGGGAAGAGGAGTCTTGTAGTGGATTATGTCCCTCTCCCCATAGACTAAGCCCAGTGTGCATGTATATTGGGGGTCTGGGGGATCACTGTCCACAGCTATAGTAAATGTACAGGAAAGTGTAGGCGGCCATTGTGCGAGTGTACAGTATATGGTGCCGAAATTCACACAACACCTGCCTTTAGGGTAGAACAAGTACTGTGTGAATGAGACCCGAAAACCAGTTGGCCAATGATGGATCTCCCTATAGAAGACCTGTGACCATTAACGGAGGTAGAAATGAAGCTTATGTACAGGGGGATAGAGATATTGGGGGAGGGGATGGGAGTCACTATTGGGGGGTGCGTGTCAGTAGAAGGGGTTGGACAAACTATTGGGGTGCATTTCAGTAGAACAGATTGGGTCATTATTAGGGGTGCAGGTCACTAGAAGGGGTTGGGGGTCACTGTTGGGAGTGTAGGGTCACTAGAAGGGGTTGGGGGTCACGATTGAGGGAGCGGGTCACTAGAAGGAGTTGGGGGTCACGATTGGGGGTGCATTTCAGTAGAAGGGAATGGGTCACTATTAGGGGTGGGGCCATTAGATGGGGTTGGGATAACTATTGGAGGTGCAGATAACAGTTGCTGTTGGACTCAGATGCCTTAAAGACACCCCTTCCCTTTAAGAAGACACCAGCCTTCTCTATGGCCCTGGCGGTGGGTCCTGTCGCAGGTTTGACATTGAGGGGGTACAAATAAAATAATAATCCCAATAAATCCCCGTGTGTGACCATACCATACATGGCTGCCCAGGCTGTCGCGCTCCAGTAGACTGCGCCCGGATTCCGACGCTTTCATCCATTCTCTCCCCGCAGACCCGTTGACCTCCATTGTGCAATTCCCGGAATTTACCATCATTATTGTGAATATAAATGTAAATCCGCGCTAAGAGGTTGGATGTGAGATGAGAGCGGCGGCTCGGCGTGAGCCCGCACAATCCCGAAACTTCTGACGTCCCCTCTGTGGCCGACATCAATCCCTCGCCTCTTCCTGCTGCAGCCATTCAGGGGAACAGCGTGAAGGTTCCTGCGCCGGTAACGGGATCCGATAGAAGACGCCATTGTTCTCTAATAGGGCGCGGACTCTGCGCCCACTTGTGTCAGTGTGGTGGGGTGTATGGGCGCTCCTAACTAAACATACCGCCCCACAGATGTCCCCCGAACCTGGCCGGCCACCAGGGGGTTATGGCCACATAGTCATCTCTGCAACTGTTTGTACTAAAGAGACATTACAAGTTGTGTGCGTCCCGGCGAGGTCACCGCCTGCAGCCAGGAATTGTATAGACCGCCATATATACATCCTGGTATTACGGACATTATGTGACCCCTCTTCTCCTATCTAATCTGGACTATGGCGACATATGGTGTACTGTCATATTGTGTGGCCATACTAAGTAAGCACCGCCATATGGAATGTCAGCTAAATAATGCTATACCATACCTAAATAGCCGCACTACACAGTGCTTGGGTGAATACTGCTATATAGTGCTCAAATAATACTGCTATACAGTGACCAAATAACTTCTATAATACGCTAGCTAAAAGTACAGCAGTGACTAAATAATACCACCATACTGTGCTGAAATATCACCGCTACTCACATGACAGCTCTTTACTGACATAATTCAATAATACTGCCATACAGTGCTCGCCTAACACCTCCATACCTCCATAATGTAATAATACTGCCAAAGGGAGCATTGACACGGCGTAACATCCCGCGAGATTTGGCACGTGTACGCCGCGTGAATAAATGCACGGCCGCAAACTAGCACGGCGCATACGCTCCCCGCTCCCATTGAAATGAATGGGAGCGTGTACGGCACGCAAAGGGTCACGCGGCGTACACGTGCCAAATCTCGCGGGACGTTACGCCGTGTGAATGCTCCCATACAGTGCTCACCTAACACCTCCATACCTCCATAATGTAATAATACTGCCATACAGTGCTCACATAATACCTCCATACCTCCTTAATGTAATAATACTGCCAGAGAGTGACCTAATACTATACATATATGACGTAATAATACCTCCATACAGTGCTGAAATATCACCGCTACTCACATTACAGCTCTTTACTGACATAATTCAATAATACTGCCATACAGTGCTCACCTAACACCTCCATACCTCCATAATGTAATAATACTGCCATACAGTGCTCACCTAATACCTCCATAAGTGCTCACATAACACCTCCATATCTCCATAATGTAATAATACTGCCATACAGTGCTCATATAACACCTCCATATCTCCATAATGTAATAATACTGCCATACAGTGCTCATATAACACCTCCATATTTCCATAATGTAATAATACTGCCATACAGTGCTCATATAACACCTCCTTATCTCCATAATGTAATAATACTGCCATACAGTGCTCACATAACACCTCCATACCTCCATAATGTAATAATACAGCCATGCAGTGCTCACATAATATCTCCATATCTCCATAATGTAATAATACTGCCATACAGTGCTCATATAACACCTCCATACCTACGTAATGTAATAATACTGCCATACAGTGCTCACATAACACCTCCATAATGTAATAATACTGCCATACAGTGCTCACATAATACCTCCATATCTCCATAATGTAATAATACTGCCATACAGTGCTTACATAATACCTCCATATCTGAATAATGTAATAATACTGCCATACAGTGCTTACATAATACCTCCATAATGTAATAATACTGCCATACAGTGCTTACATAATACCTCCATACCTCCATAATGTAATAATACTGCCATACAGTGCCCACATAATACCTCCATAATGTAATAATACTGCCAGAGAGTGACCTAATACTATACATATATGACGTAATAATACCTCCATAAAGTATTAATACTGCCATACAGTGCTCACATAACCCCTCCATACCTACGTAATATAATAATACTGCCATACAGTGCTCACATAACACCTCCATACCTACGTAATATAATAATACTGCCATACAGTGCTCACATAACCCCTCCATAACTCTATAATATAATAATACTGCCATGCAGTGACCTAATCCCAGCTTTAGACACACAGAATCCATTTGCGGTGCCACGTTCACAGTTTCGGGCTCCCTTTGGCAGGGTCAGCTGATGAGACGTTTACAATCATACGTGTTACGTAGGCGGTTACACAGGTGTAATGTCTACTGCTTGGGACCAGTGATCGGTGCTTGGGATTTGGTGGCTTTTTTGGGTGTGTCGCACTTTGGGTCCCTCCTTGGCGGGGCTCACAGATATCAGACATGGAGGCTCCTGGGAACGTCGTCGCCTTCCTCTTGGGATTATTATTGGTAGTGATTCCCCTAATCCCGGTCAGATATGGCTCCGCCTCCTGCCGCGCCTCTCCTAATCTCTCCCAGAGATATGACAGGGTTACCCACTGTGACGGGCGGCCATGACGGATGAGGCGGCTCATGGCGAATGTCAGCGCTTTGATGTCAGGGAATCTGGTTTAAATCCTGAGGTCATGTCCCGGCGACCTTGACAAGGTCATGGAGTCAAGCACAGCCCCGGGCCGCACATACAAGGGGGCGCTTTAATGTTTCTGAAAAAATTCCCATCTCCAGTCCTAAACACATCGTCACCATCCGTGTGAACCAGAGGGGGGAGGGGAAGAAAATGTGTCAGAAATAGAATGTTCTATTGTTACAAAGAGTTACAATGTATCAGTGTCCTGGTTCTGGTTCTGTAGGATACTCGTTATTCTTTATTCATTTATTAATTTTTATTTATTTTAGATATTTTGGGATTTTTTTTCCCTCCAGATGATAATAATGGGGGTTGTAGTTGTCACCGCAGTGCGGGGGGAGGCTTTATGAGATAGTGAGGGGCTGTGTGTACAGGAGGGCGGCGATAGTGAGGGGCCGTGTGTACAGGAGGGCGGCGATAGTGAGGGGCCGTGTGTACAGGAGGGCGGCGATAGTGAGGGGCCGTGTGTACAGGAGGGCGGCGATAGTGAGGGGCCGTGTGTGTGTGTACAGGAGGGCGGCGATAGTGAGGGGCCGTGTGTGTACAGGAGGGCGGCGATAGTGAGGGGCCGTGTGTGTGTACAGGAGGGCGGCGATAGTGAGGGGCCGTGTGTACAGGAGGGCGGCGATAGTGAGGGGCCGTGTGTGTGTACAGGAGGGCGGCGATAGTGAGGGGCCGTGTGTACAGGAGGGCGGCGATAGTGAGGGGCCGTGTGTGTGTGTACAGGAGGGCGGCGATAGTGAGGGGCCGTGTGTGTGTACAGGAGGGCGGCGATAGTGAGGGGCCGTGTGTACAGGAGGGCGGCGATAGGGAGGGGCCGTGTGTACAGGAGGGCGGCGATAGTGAGGGGCCGTGTGTACAGGAGGGCGGCGATAGTGAGGGGCCGTGTGTACAGGAGGGCGGCGATAGTGAGGGGCCGTGTGTACAGGAGGGCGGCGATAGTGAGGGGCCGTGTGTACAGGAGGGCGGCGATAGTGAGGGGCCGTGTGTACAGGAGGGCGGCGATAGTGAGGGGCCGTGTGTGTGTGTACAGGAGGGCGGCGATAGTGAGGGGCCGTGTATGTGTACAGGAGGGCGGCGATAGTGAGGGGCCGTGTGTACAGGAGGGCGGCGATAGGGAGGGGCCGTGTGTACAGGAGGGCGGCGATAGGGAGGGGCCGTGTGTACAGGAGGGCGGCGATAGTGAGGGGCCGTGTGTACAGGAGGGCGGCGATAGTGAGGGGCTGTGTGTGTGTACAGGAGGGCGGCGATAGTGAGGGGCCGTGTGTACAGGAGGGCGGCGATAGTGAGGGGCCGTGTGTACAGGAGGGCGGCGATAGTGAGGGGCCGTGTGTACAGGAGGGCGGCGATAGTGAGGGGCCGTGTGTACAGGAGGGCGGTGATAGTGAGGGGCCGTGTGTACAGGAGGGCGGCGATAGTGAGGGGCCGTGTGTGTGTACAGGAGGGCGGCGATAGTGAGGGGCCGTGTGTACAGGAGGGCGGCGATAGTGAGGGGCCGTGTGTACAGGAGGGCGGCGATAGTGAGGGGCCGTGTGTGTGTACAGGAGGGCGGCGATAGTGAATGGCCGTGTGTGTGTACAGGAGGGCGGCGATAATGAGGGGCCGTGTGTACAGGAGGGCGGCGATAGTGAGGGGCCGTGTGTGTGTACAGGAGGGCGGCGATAGTGAGGGGCCGTGTGTGTGTACAGGAGGGCGGCGATAGTGAGGGGCCGTGTGTACAGGAGGGCGGCGATAGTGAGGGGCCGTGTGTACAGGAGGGCGGCGATAGTGAGGGGCCGTGTGTGTGTATAGGAGGGCGGCGATAGTGAGGGGCCGTGTGTGTGTACAGGAGGGCGGCGATAGTGAGGGGCCGTGTGTATAGGAGGGCGGCGATAGTGAGGGGCCGTGTGTACAGGAGGGCGGCGATAGTGAGGGGCCGTGTGTGTACAGGAGGGCGGCGATAGTGAGGGGCCGTGTGTGTGTACAGGAGGGCGGCGATAGTGAGGGGCCGTGTGTACAGGAGGGTGGCGATAGTGAGGGGCCGTGTGTACAGGAGGGCGGCGATAGTGAGGGGCCGTGTGTGTACAGGAGGGTGGCGATAGTGAGGGGCCGTGTGTGTGTACAGGAGGGCGGCGATAGTGAGGGGCCGTGTGTGTGTGTACAGGAGGGCGGCGATAGTGAGGGGCCGTGTGTGTGTGTACAGGAGGGCGGCGATAGTGAGGGGCCGTGTGTGTGTACAGGAGGGCGGCGATAGTGAGGGGCCGTGTGTACAGGATGGCGGCGATAGTGAGGGGCCGTGTGTGTGTACAGGAGAGCGGCGATAGTGAATGGCCGTGTGTGTGTACAGGAGGGCGGCGATAGTGAGGGGCCGTGTGTGTGTATAGGAGGGCGGCGATAGTGAGGGGCCGTGTGTGTGTATAGGAGGGCGGCGATAGTGAGGGGCCATGTGTGTACAGGAGGGCGGCGATAGTGAGGGGCCGTGTGTGTGTACAGGAGGGCGGCGATAGTGAGGGGCCGTGTGTGTACAGGAGGGCGGCGATAGTGAATGGCCGTGTGTGTGTACAGGAGGGCGGCGATAGTGAGGGGCCGTGTGTGTGTATAGGAGGGCGGCGATAGTGAGGGGCCGTGTGTGTGTATAGGAGGGCGGCGATAGTGAGGGGCCGTGTGTGTACAGGAGGGCGGCGATAGTGAGGGGCCGTGTGTGTGTACAGGAGGGCGGCGATAGTGAGGGGCCGTGTGTGTGTACAGGAGGGCGGCGATAGTGAGGGGCCGTGTGTACAGGAGGGCGGCGATAGTGAGGGGCCGTGTGTACAGGAGGGCGGCGATAGTGAGGGGCCGTGTGTACAGGAGGGCGGCGATAGTGAGGGGCCGTGTGTACAGGAGGGCGGCGATAGTGAGGGGCCGTGTGTGTGTAAAGGAGGGCGGCGATAGTGAGGGGCCGTGTGTGTGTACAGGAGGGCGGCGATAGTGAGGGGCCGTGTGTACAGGAGGGCGGCGATAGTGAGGGGCCGTGTGTGTGTACAGGAGAGCGGCGATAGTGAGGGACTGTGTGTGTGTACAGGAGGGCGGCGATAGTGAGGGGCCGTGTATACAGGAGGGCGGCGATAGTGAGGGGCCGTGTGTGTACAGGAGGGCGGCGATAGTGAGGGGCCGTGTGTGTGTATAGGAGGGCGGCGATAGTGAGGGGCCGTGTGTACAGGAGGGCGGCGATAGTGAGGGGCCGTGAGTACAGAAGGGCGGCGATAGTGAGGGGCCGTGTGTACAGGAGGGCGGCGATAGTGAGGGGCCGTGTGTACAGGAGGGCGGCGATAGTGAGGGGCCGTGTGTACAGGAGGGCGGCGATAGGGAGGGGCCGTGTGTACAGGAGGGCGGCGATAGGGAGGGGCCGTGTGTACAGGAGGGCGGCGATAGTGAGGGGCCGTGTGTACAGGAGGGCGGCGATAGTGAGGGGCTGTGTGTGTGTACAGGAGGGCGGCGATAGTGAGGGGCCGTGTGTACAGGAGGGCGGCGATAGTGAGGGGCCGTGTGTACAGGAGGGCGGCGATAGTGAGGGGCCGTGTGTACAGGAGGGCGGCGATAGTGAGGGGCCGTGTGTACAGGAGGGCGGTGATAGTGAGGGGCCGTGTGTACAGGAGGGCGGCGATAGTGAGGGGCCGTGTGTGTGTACAGGAGGGCGGCGATAGTGAGGGGCCGTGTGTACAGGAGGGCGGCGATAGTGAGGGGCCGTGTGTGTACAGGAGGGCGGCGATAGTGAGGGGCCGTGTGTGTGTACAGGAGGGCGGCGATAGTGAGGGGCTGTGTGTACAGGAGGGTGGCGATAGTGAGGGGCCGTGTGTACAGGAGGGCGGCGATAGTGAGGGGCCGTGTGTGTACAGGAGGGTGGCGATAGTGAGGGGCCGTGTGTGTGTACAGGAGGGCGGCGATAGTGAGGGGCCGTGTGTGTGTGTACAGGAGGGCGGCGATAGTGAGGGGCCGTGTGTGTGTGTACAGGAGGGCGGCGATAGTGAGGGGCCGTGTGTGTGTACAGGAGGGCGGCGATAGTGAGGGGCCGTGTGTACAGGATGGCGGCGATAGTGAGGGGCCGTGTGTGTGTACAGGAGAGCGGCGATAGTGAATGGCCGTGTGTGTGTACAGGAGGGCGGCGATAGTGAGGGGCCGTGTGTGTGTATAGGAGGGCGGCGATAGTGAGGGGCCGTGTGTGTGTATAGGAGGGCGGCGATAGTGAGGGGCCATGTGTGTACAGGAGGGCGGCGATAGTGAGGGGCCGTGTGTGTGTACAGGAGGGCGGCGATAGTGAGGGGCCGTGTGTGTACAGGAGGGCGGCGATAGTGAATGGCCGTGTGTGTGTACAGGAGGGCGGCGATAGTGAGGGGCCGTGTGTGTGTATAGGAGGGCGGCGATAGTGAGGGGCCGTGTGTGTGTATAGGAGGGCGGCGATAGTGAGGGGCCGTGTGTGTACAGGAGGGCGGCGATAGTGAGGGGCCGTGTGTGTGTACAGGAGGGCGGCGATAGTGAGGGGCCGTGTGTGTGTACAGGAGGGCGGCGATAGTGAGGGGCCGTGTGTACAGGAGGGCGGCGATAGTGAGGGGCCGTGTGTACAGGAGGGCGGCGATAGTGAGGGGCCGTGTGTACAGGAGGGCGGCGATAGTGAGGGGCCGTGTGTACAGGAGGGCGGCGATAGTGAGGGGCCGTGTGTGTGTAAAGGAGGGCGGCGATAGTGAGGGGCCGTGTGTGTGTACAGGAGGGCGGCGATAGTGAGGGGCCGTGTGTACAGGAGGGCGGCGATAGTGAGGGGCCGTGTGTGTGTACAGGAGGGCGGCGATAGTGAGGGGCCGTGTGTACAGGAGGGCGGCGATAGTGAGGGGCCGTGTGTACAGGAGGGCGGCGATAGTGAGGGGCCGTGTGTGTGTACAGGAGGGCGGCGATAGTGAATGGCCGTGTGTGTGTACAGGAGGGCGGCGATAGTGAGGGGCCGTGTGTACAGGAGGGCGGCGATAGTGAGGGGCCGTGTGTGTGTACAGGAGGGCGGCGATAGTGAGGGGCCGTGTGTGTGTACAGGAGGGCGGCGATAGTGAGGGGCCGTGTGTACAGGAGGGCGGCGATAGTGAGGGGCCGTGTGTACAGGAGGGCGGCGATAGTGAGGGGCCGTGTGTGTGTATAGGAGGGCGGCGATAGTGAGGGGCCGTGTGTGTGTACAGGAGGGCGGCGATAGTGAGGGGCCGTGTGTATAGGAGGGCGGCGATAGTGAGGGGCCGTGTGTACAGGAGGGCGGCGATAGTGAGGGGCCGTGTGTGTACAGGAGGGCGGCGATAGTGAGGGGCCGTGTGTGTGTACAGGAGGGCGGCGATAGTGAGGGGCCGTGTGTACAGGAGGGTGGCGATAGTGAGGGGCCGTGTGTACAGGAGGGCGGCGATAGTGAGGGGCCGTGTGTGTACAGGAGGGTGGCGATAGTGAGGGGCCGTGTGTGTGTACAGGAGAGCGGCGATAGTGAGGGGCCGTGTGTGTGTACAGGAGGGCGGCGATAGTGAGGGGCCGTGTGTACAGGAGGGCGGCGATAGTGAGGGGCCGTGTTTGTGTACAGGAGAGCGGCGATAGTGAGGGACTGTGTGTGTGTACAGGAGGGCGGCGATAGTGAGGGGCCGTGTATACAGGAGGGCGGCGATAGTGAGGGGCCGTGTGTGTACAGGAGGGCGGCGATAGTGAGGGGCCGTGTGTGTGTATAGGAGGGCGGCGATAGTGAGGGGCCGTGTATACAGGAGGGCGGCGATAGTGAGGGGCCGTGTGTGTACAGGAGGGCGGCGATAGTGAGGGGCCGTGTGTGTGTATAGGAGGGCGGCGATAGTGAGGGGCCGTGTGTACAGGAGGGCGGCGATAGTGAGGGGCCGTGTATACAGGAGGGCGGCGATAGTGAGGGGCCGTGTGTGTACAGGAGGGCGGCGATAGTGAGGGGCCGTGTGTGTGTATAGGAGGGCGGCGATAGTGAGGGGCCGTGTGTACAGGAGGGCGGCGATAGTGAGGGGCCGTGAGTACAGGAGGGCGGCGATAGTGAGGGGCCGTGTGTACAGGAGGACGGCGATAGTGAGGGCCCGTGTGTGTGTACACTCTCTTTAGACACCCGACCAGGCCCTTCTATTAATTTCAAACTATAATATCAGACCACAGAACGGACTTTGCTGCTCCTGCGTTGTTAGGACGTAGTGCACACTGCCAGAAAACCCGTGTATAGGTATGAGGGTCACAGTCTTTTGGAATTACCCCATAAATTGTGGCCAACTTTTTTGGGGGGAGTTGGTGTAAAGGGGGCCCATACTGCACCTTTCTAGCTAATTTTCTGTTCACTCCCTGTTACTAGGGAATGTCCGTCCATAGATTCCACTAAAATGCTAGAGAGATTGTCATTGAGGGGACTGTTCTCTCTTCTCACAGTTGATGGAGGGGGAAGGTCTGATTCTCCTCACAGCCTTCACTTGTCTGCCGATCGCTTTCTGTGTGCACTGGACTAATGATTCTGCAGCATCTCACAGCTGACAATGTAAGAAGAGTCTTTTATGTACTTGTATCTACTTCTGACTAGCTGTTTGTGGTATTGCTGATGGGATGTTAGTCACTGACAGTAAGCAGTTTCCCTGAGCTCAGATTTCTCTTTTTCTCTGACTTGAATCTTTTTAGCTGCCTCGTGTCCTGTATTTGCAGTCCAGTGTCCCTGGATCTCCTGTTTTATGGTCTCTTGGGTTTTTCTCTGCTATTTGTTTGCTATTGTACAGTTACTCCTGGCAGAATTACATGCAAATAAACCAGTAGTAGTAATAATGGAAAGGGGAGGGGCCAGACTGATCCTTATTGTACACGCCCACAGCCTGAGAGAGAAATGTAAGATGTGCTGCAGCCATAATGGAGTGAATAGTGGAAACACTGATAGGAGGCCATGTCTGAGGATTATACTGCCAGAGAACAGACCCTGCAGATAGTGCAACATATCATGGAAACTCCAGGACCCTTTAATGACCTCCCTGACATAAGGAGACTCACTGGAGACATCTCTGCTCCTCGTCATCTCTCTGGCCTTCATGTCTCCTCTCCTCAAGAGCAAAGACTCTTCAGATCTCATCTCCCCAATAATAAGATCCAATTTCCTGCCGCGTCTCCTCCGACCAGAACTTCATTTGCATCAGAATAAGACTCCGTCTCTTTGTAGAAACATCCATCAATTCATTTGTATCAACACTTTATCCGGACGCTCTTGTTTATATCGAGATCTTCATCGTCTTCCAATTCATCCCGCAGTCTTCTCCTCTCTATCAGCGCTCATTACCGGTGACACTTCCAATGTCATCGCCGGCACAAGGACTAGAGCGCCAGAGACATCCGCCTATAGATAGAACAATGTGATGAGACAGTCTATCATCATCTTATACAAAGTATCTATCTCCTATCTATCTATCTCCTATCTATCTATCTATCTATCTATCTATCTATCTATCTATCTATCTCCTATCTATCTATCTATCTCCTATCTATCTATCTATCTCCTATCTATCTATCTATCTATCTATCTATCTATCTCCTATCTATCTATCTATCTATCTATCTATCTATCTCCTATCTATCTATCTATCTATCTATCTATCTATCTATCTATCTCCTATCTATCTATCTATCTCCTATCTATCTATCTCCTATCTATCTATCTCCTATCTATCTATCTATCTCCTATCTATCTATCTATTTATCTATCTATCTATCTATCTCCTATCTATATAAAATCTATCTATCTATCTCCTATCTATCTATCTCCTATCTATCTATCTCCTATCTATCTATCTCCTATCTATCTATCTCCTATCTATCTCCTATCTATCTATCTATCTATCTATCTATCTCCTATCTATCTATCTCCTATCTATCTATCTCCTATCTATCTATCTATCTATCTATCTCCTATCTATCTATCTATCTATCTATCTATCTATCTATCTATCTATCTCCTATCTATCTATCTATCTCCTATCTATCTATCTATCTATCTATCTATCTCCTATCTATCTATCTATCTATCTCCTATCTATATAAAATCTATCTATCTATCTCCTATCTATCTATCTATCTCCTATCTATCTATCTCCTATCTATCTATCTCCTATCTATCTATCTCCTATCTATCTATCTATCTATCTATCTCCTATCTATCTATCTCCTATCTATCTCCTATCTATCTCCTATCTATCTATCTATCTATCTCCTATCTATCTATCTCCTATCTATCTATCTCCTATCTATCTATCTCCTATCTATCTATCTCCTATCTATCTATCTATCTATCTATCTATCTATCTATCTATCTCCTATCTATCTATCTCCTATCTATCTATCTATCTATCTATCTATCTCCTATCTATCTATCTATCTATCTATCTATCTATCTCCTATCTATCTATCTCCTATCTATCTATCTCCTATCTATCTATCTATCTATCTATCTATCTATCTATCTATCTATCTCCTATCTATCTATCTATCTCCTATCTATCTATCTATCTATCTATCTATCTCCTATCTATATAAAATCTATCTATCTATCTCCTATCTATCTATCTCCTATCTATCTATCTCCTATCTATCTATCTCCTATCTATCTATCTATCTATCTATCTATCTATCTATCTATCTATCTCCTATCTATCTATCTATCTATCTATCTATCTATCTCCTATCTATCTATCTCCTATCTATCTCCTATCTATCTATCTATCTCCTATCTATCTATCTATCTATCTATCTATCTATCTATCTATCTATCTATCTATCTATCTCCTATCTATATAAAATCTATCTATCTATCTCCTATCTATCTATCTATCTATCTATCTATCTATCTCCTATCTATCTATCTATCTATCTATCTATCTATCTATCTATCTATCTATCTCCTATCTATCTATCTCCTATCTATCTATCTCCTATCTATCTATCTCCTATCTATCTATCTATCTATCTATCTATCTATCTCCTATCTATCTATCTCCTATCTATCTATCTATCTATCTATCTATCTATCTATCTCCTATCTATCTATCTATCTCCTATCTATCTATCTCCTATCTATCTATCTCCTATCTATCTCCTATCTATCTATCTATCTATCTATCTATCTATCTATCTCCT